>NC_141160.1:19785476-19941428 GCF_053477565.2 Lygodium microphyllum | reverse complement strand
TTGCGCTTGGCGGAAGAAAACTTTGCATCCTTCAGAGACGTATTGGCTGACCCTTCATCCTTTGTTACCTTCCATTAGCGAGCGACGACCACTCCTGTTGGATTCTCAATAGCATGGAATGGAGAAGACATCACCGCAGAAAGTGATGCTGCAGTAGTTTCAGACGAAGTCGTGAGACCAAAAAGGTGACGTTCAGTCTGTTCGCCAATCAATACATCAGGAGGTCCTCCAATTTCAACACACAGAGGCTGGAGCACATCTACATCGACCCAACAACTCCGGCGCATGCATAAAGCTGCACTACGGTGACCTCACCAACGTATCAGCCCTGCGCAAGTGGGTCGATATGATCTGCCCTGACGATGTCTACAACCTCGGCGCCCAATCCCATGTCGGGGGTATCCTTTGAGAAACCCGATTACACTGCAGACGTGGTTGTCACCGGTGCCCTGCGCCTGCTTGAAGCGGTTTGGACCCACATTCAGACCACTGGCAGACAGATGCGGTATTATCAAGCTGGCTCATCAGAGATGAATGGTGCCACACCTTCGGGATCGATTCAATAACAGTAAACAACCTTCGAAGATCATTTTGCAGGTTCTTGAGGGAGCTTGGAATCAAACTGAAAATGCGCAGTGTTGCAATCGTCATATCCACTATATTACGCCATTGATTTTACCTTTATTAATCACATCATAAAAAATGATCTATTTACAATTGCTCAGCATGCATGCAGTTAATGGATGAGTGCTCTGGCATCATCGCAATTACAGATACGAATCATAGTATTGAGGACTGGCTTCAGAGGACATTGGAGAAGGTTGATCATTTGCTGCTTGAAGTGTGCCATAATTTTGAGGCAGATAAATACAAGATGGTTATTGATGCTTATGCTATGATAGATGATGTGGGCATGGGCGTGTGATTGTGTGAAATTTCTGTCTGGAAATTCAAGATGGATCACTGGCTCATAAAAGCTGAACATATATAGGTAGAATTGAAGGGAATGCTTCCTCTATGCTCACACAATATGACATTGAAGATGTCCAAAAACACTGTCGACTCTTATAACAGTCTCATAGCAGGAAATTGTCTTCCTCTATGGGAGGTTTTGCCCTTCTCTCAATTTTCAATGATGTAATGGAAAAGACTTCTTCTCTGCTAAGAAGTTTCTATCAGTTCCAGAGTTTACTGTTAACCTGTTATTACAGAAAATGATAAAGATGTTGGATGGCTTGAATTTCAAGGATTTTGTGACCCTTCTCTCAGTTTTCAGTGTCAAAGCAAACCTTCGAAAATAAAGTGAAGACCATTTTTTTAAAAGTCTATGATGCAGATGGCGATGGGAAAGTGACTCGTGAAGACATTTTGGAAGTTCTCCATGACTTATCAAGCTTTTTCCTTTCCGAAGAACTAGGCCAACAAGTCTGTTTGCCACATTCAAGAGACCAAAGGCTTGAACAAATTGATTATAGGGCCATTTTCTGAAATTGAATTCTCAAATTGAATCTTGATCTTGCTTGATTGATCTTCTATCTTGGAACAATAACCTCTGTGGTTGCGACATTGCTTTCACAAACCCTTCGACATCTTTGGTGAACCCGACGTGAAAGCATCGCAGAAATTTCAGGATGGGAGACACTTCAGCCTCTATTTCAGCTTCTTCTTCAACTCCAGCTGCGTCTACTTCAGCTCCATCTACGACTGCTACGTCAAGTACTTCAACGGAGGATCTAAAACAGATTTTGCAGAATATGTCCATGTATATGCAGCTCCAAAATCAGCAAACACAAATGTATATGCAGCAGCAACAACAATTGCATCAACAGCAGTTGTCTCAGCAAAGGCAACTCTATTCGGAGCAGGAGAATGCAAACAGCGCGACTAAGGCTATTGAAGCAGTTGAGAGTGAGAAGAAGCTATTTGACGGGCGTAATGTTTCAGCATATTTGAAGACATATGAGATCAAGATGGGGTTTTTTGGAGTTCCTGCTGGACTTATGAGTAAGTACTTCCTTCGTCTTGTCACACCTGCTTTGAGGACAAAGGTGACTGATTTATTTATTCAAAATACACATTGGCAAGATTTTAAGAAGGCTCTAAAAGAAGAATACTTCCTTGAGGACTTTGGTATGGCTACTCGGCGGTCATTCCGAGAGTGGGTCTACATGCCAAACAAGGGTCTTGCTGCTTCGGAGTTGATTCGAGAATTCGAAGAGAGGTATAGTCAGCTTGATGCCATTGAACAAAGAGCATTAGATGTTGAAAAAGTTGAGCTTTTCTTGCAAGCTGCAGATCCTGCTCTTCAAGAAGAATTGGGTGAGCTTCTTGAAGATTGCACGAAGCCTATGGGTCTTAAAACTGATTGGCAGGATGCTCAGGATGCAGTCTCGACTTTGACCAAGAGGAGGATATGGAAGACTCGCCTGCAGAATGGTTCCATGACACCTACACCATCATCTGCTCCTATGCCTACTTCTATCCCTATTATTTCTTCTCCTCCTCAGCCAGTTTCTTGGCCTATGCCAGTGCCTACTATTTCCACTCCACCTATTCCTCCTGTTCCACGACCGATGCCTACACCTTCTGCTCCAAAACCATCCGCTCCATCGGTGCCTACCTCTATTGATGATATAATCAAAGGCATCACAGATTTGACACTTGAGTCAGTCAAAGCGGAGTTGGTGGGTAAGTTGAAGGAGCAGTTTGCTTCGATTGTGCCTACTACTTCTTCCAGTGCTCCTACTGCACCTAGAAGTGCTCCTAGTGCTCCTAGGAGAGATCGGAGATGTATTTGGTGTGATAGTACGGAGCATCAGCATTGCAGGGATTGTGACTCTTTCCAGGATGCAAGGAGGCAGAATTTGGTATATTGGGGGCAAGATGGTAAGATTTGGTTGACTGAGACAGGAGCTCCACTTGCTACCAACTTTGGTAAAGGTGGAATGAAGAAGTTAGTGGAGGACATGGCTGCGCGTACTTCTTATGTGACGGCTAGAGGTGATGCTTCTGCATATGGAGTACAGATTGAGAAGGGATTGGAGACTCAGTCCGCACTATGGACTTATGCTATGGAGACTGCAAACAAGGGAAAAATTCAGCAAACTGTTTTGACTAGCGCAGGCTCTAGCATCAGATCAGAGACAGGTTGGGACTCGCCTGTTGACAGGTATTCTATTTATGCTTATTTGGCTAAATTTCATGGTGCAGATGTATTTGTTGAGGAGAAGCGTAAGAGGGATGAAGAAAATCCAAGTGCAGCTAAGAAGACTAGAGGGGGTGAGTTTGTTACTCCACCTACTACAGGACCGTCTTCACGATCAGGGCCAGATCGACAGATGGAGGATGCTCAAAAGAGGGAAAAGAGGCAAGAGCCTAGAGAGAGAAAGCAGCCAGGATTCAGATTGATGTCCAATATTGAGATATCTACAGACATGAAGAAAATCTTTAATGATAAGATACTTGGCAGTGAGGTGACTTTCACTATTTCTGAGATTTTGGGCATCTCAAAAAGAGAGTTTCAGGATCAGTTTCAGGAGGTCCTGAAGAGGAAAAGACATGCATTGGCTACCACTGATACACAGGGAGTTTTGATTGGAGAGTTGGATGATGATGATGATGATGAGGTTATGGTTGATAATGCTTCTGTTTTGCCGCAGGTAGAGAAGAGGGTTCAGCCTATGCATTATGCTGAAATTGATGAGCCTGTTTTGATACCGCGTAGTCACTTTTCGCGGAGCCATTGGGCTAGGGCAACTATAGAGATGATGGTAAAGATTGGAGAGAAATAGGTGCCTTATGTTGCATTAGTTGATCATGGTTCAGAGATTAATCTCATAGTTCGTGGAGTTTATGAGAGTAACAGATGGCCTATGGATGTAGAGCATGGGTGGCGTATGAGAGCTGCCAATAACACTGCAGGTGATTTATATGCTGCTTGCCCTAGTGTCAGGGTTTCTATTGGTGATGTAGAGGAGGATTTTCATTTCTTTGTGCAGGATTCATGCTCTTATCCCATAATTCTTGGACAGCCATTCATTACAGAGATGCGCATGGAAACTAAGGTCATGGATGATGGATCTGCTTATGGACGGATTCGCAGTAAAGATGGTATGAGAGCAGTTCAGTTTATGACTGTATGTGTGAACCATGTTAGAAACAGGGATACTCTCAGAGATGCACCCTTACCCACTGTGAGGGATTCGGGTTTTCATTAGGTACCGCCGTTTCGCGAGACGACGGTGGTACAGAGGAGAGGAGATTGGAGTTCTCGCCTCCTGGCAGCAGTGTTTTCTCCTCCGGTTATGTTGGGATTTCAGCAAATAGTTCAATGAGTTATCAGAAGACTTCTAGGTTGCCTAGAGCTGCCAGGCAGTATATATGCAGGAAGGAGAAAAATTTGAAAAATGCAGGAATTTTGGAGGATGATGAGCACATAGATGGGATGTATGACAGTGTGATTTGTGCAGATACGATGGTAGAGATGGGAGATATGGTGAAAACTGATATGCTGAATTGTCATGGTAATGTATTAGTGCAATCCCTGGATATGTTTAATGAAATTGCAGATTTTGTTTCACAAATTGAGTCAAAGGCTGAGGTAACTCAGCAAAGAGTATTGAGTGCTGAAGAAATTCAGCAAACAGAGTTTCCAGCTGGTTATGATCAGCTTTCAGAGAGACAGAGGGCTGAAAATTTTCAGCCAACAGAGTTTACTGCTGAAATATTTCAGCATTCAGAGTTTGAGGCTGTTTCTATGCAGTCCATAGAGCAGAGGGCTGAGAATATTCAGCCATTGGAGTGCAGAATTGCTGATTTACAGCAAGGTTTATGTAATGTAGAAGAGCATAATGAAGCCAGGGTTGACACGAAATACAAAACTGTAGATAAGAAGGTGAAGCCGGTTGCTGTACCGCTTCAACCTGACAGTGATCAGCAAATAGAGAAGGCTGCTAAATAGCAAATTTTGAGAAATCCGGAGCATATTGGTCATAAATTTTCAGCAGAGACACTTGCTGAATTGAAAATTGGAAATGGTGATTTCTTGTTACCCATGGAGAAGCAATGCTTTCAGGAGATGCTTGAGCGTCATGGAAGGGGATTTGCTTTTGTCCCACATGAGATTGGATGTGTGAATCCTGATATTGTTGCTCCTATGGTCATCTTTACTATTCCTCATATTCCATGGAATCTCCGACCTATTCTAGTGCCTAAAGCACACTTGCCAAAGCTGATAGATTTATTGAATGAGAAAATCAGGATGGGAATCCTTGAGCCTTCATCTGCACCATACTCAAACAGGTGGTTTACAGTTCCAAAGAAGAATGGTACTCTTCGATTTATTCAGGACATGCAGTCAGTGAACAGAGTGACTATCAAGAATGTTGGTATAGGTCCAGTTGTGGATGAGTTTGCAGAGGCATTTGCTGGACGTGCCATCTATTCTTTAGGTGATTTGTATTCACGATATGATCAGTTTCAGTTGGCTTTGGAAAGCAGGGACATAACCACCATGAGAACTCCTATTGGGCTTGTGAGGATGTGTACCTTGCCTCAAGGTGCCACTAATTCTGTTGCGCATATGATGAATGCCATGCATAAGGTCCTTCGTGATTACATACCTCAGCTTACTATGCCTTTCTTGGATGATGTGCCCATTAAGGGGTGTGCAGAAGAAGAGAAGAATGAGAGCCTAAATGAGCAGGGATGCAGATACTTTGTGACTGATCATATTTCAGCATGTGAGAAGATTTTGACCAGGTTAGAAGAAGTGAACTTGACACTTTCAGGGCAAAAATCTATTTTTGGAGTGAATGAGGTTGTCATTGTTGGGCATATGTGTGGATATTATGGCAGGAAACCCTCACCTGATAAGGTGAATGCTATAGGCAAGATTGCAGAGTATTGTTCTACTACTTCAGAGGTACGGAGATTCATTGGTGCTTGTGTGTTTTATATGATTTGGATACCTCATTTTGCACACATAGCAGATTGTTTGTATCAGCTGCTTCGAAAGGGGCAGAAATTCTATTGGGATGAGAGCCACATAGAGCCATGCGGAAATTGAAGAAGTTATTGCAGAATGCTCCTACTCTCAGGAAAGTGGATTATAATTGTGATAGGCCTATTGTATTGACAGTTGACACTAGTCCAATTGGCATAGGTTGGGATGTGGGTCAAGATGATGCAGATGGAAATAGGTATGCTATTCGGTTTGGGGCGAAAGTCCTAAACGAGAGACAGAGGAGATATCCGCAAATCAAGAGGGAGTTATTGGGGATTGTCATGGCTCTCAAATGTGACAAGGAGTACTTTATTGGAGCTTCAGTTGTGGTAGAGACAGATTGCTTGCCATTGATTGGTATGATCACGAGTTGCTCTACTCTAGATATAGCTATGTTGAGATGGATTGCATACATCAAGTCATTAAATCCGAAATTTAAACACATAGCAGGGAAGGATAATCCAGTGGCTGATATGTTATCTAGAGCCAGGTATGATGATGAGGAGACTCTACTTGCAGAAGAGGATGATGCAGAAATTTCAGCCACTATGGTTGATCATGTTTGTCATGTTTATGATATTGTGGCTTTCATAGAAGAACTCTATGTTGGAGATTGGTTGCAGATTGGAAGGTACCTTAGTACACTAAGCAAAAGAGATGAATGGATAGATGAAGAGTTCAAGAAGATTAGAAGGAAAGCCTATGGATATTTTCTCAAGGACGGATTTCTTTGGAAGCATCCGAAGAAAAGAGGCGGATTACCTTTGCGGATTGTCTGTGATAATGAGACACAGTTACAGGTGATGAGGGAGTTTCATGAGAGTCCTTGGGCTGGTCATAGAGGAGTATGGGCTACTTATGAGAAAATCAAGGAGAAATATTGGTGGAAAGGCATGTATAGAGATGTTTCTCACTTTGTTGAGACTTGCAGAGACTGCCAGATGTATTCAGTAGTGCGCCATAGAGATGAGCTTCATCCGACCTATCCACTATGCATTCATTATAAGTGGGTAGTTGATTTGGTTACCATGCGTATGGGTTTATGGCAGATGAGATACATTGTTTTGGCTAGAGAGGATCTTTCTAATCATGTTGAGGGCAGATCTTTGAGAACAAAGACCACTAGTGCAGTGTGTAAGTTCTTATTGGAGGAAATTTTCTGCAGGTATGGTTGTGTGGGTAAGATCATTGTGGATCATCGTGAATTGGATGCAGATGAGGCTAGGGAGTTTTTCTCTCAGCTAGGAATCAAATTGGCTCTAACCACAGCATATAATCCAGAGGGAAATGGAAAGAGTGAAAGAGGGCATCCACCGATAGTGAAAGCATTAGCCAAAGCATGCAGAGGACGGATTGAAGAATGGCCAAGACTTCTACCATTTGCTCTATGGGCTGATCGTACGACTCATAGTGTTACCACAGGATATATGCCTGCAGAGTTGATGTATGGTCAGAAACCTGTTATGCCGATTGAGACTTGTGCTTTGACTTGGTCAGTTTTACCTTGGTAGGAGGATTTGACGAGAGAGGAGCTCTTAGCTCTTCGGATTCGAGAGTTGGAGAGGAGGCCTGAGGATATTCAGCTAGCTATTGACAGGTTGAAAGTTGCTAGACTAAGGAACAAGGACAGGTTTGATAGCAGGCATCGCTTGCGGCCTAGAGCAATAGAAGAGGGAGATTGGGTATTGGTCTTTGATAGCAGCCTTGAAAATCAGCATACTGCACTTCGGAAGATGGTGAAAAGATGGTTTGGGCCATACATAGTCAGACATGTCTTTGATAATGCAACATATGAGCTGACAGAATTGGATGGAACAGTGCTTAGAGTGCCTATTGGTGGAAAAAGAATCAAGATTTTCAAGAAAAGAGATGATGAGGATTATGCATTGGAAGAATTTTCAAGAGAAGAGCAACGACAAGAAACTTCAATGGAAGAGACAGATGATATGGCTGATAATCTTGTTGATCTACCGGAAATGCATAACGAAGAGATTGATTTGTTTGTGGATCTTGATGATAATGATCATGGGTAGTTGGCCCATCCGGAGGATGCGCAGGATTAGAGGGGGTGGATGTCGTATTGCTGCGCATTCGAGATGTGAAAACCACCCGAAAGTTGTGTGTGCGATTTAATACTTTATGCATACTTAGTTGTTGTGATTACATTTATTCTCTGCGTATGAGTATAGTAGCGAGTATGAAGGATTGCTTTCAATCTATGTTGAACAGGATCAAGGAGACAAGACATTACAATTATTCAAACAAATGCATGAGGAGGATATCTCTTTGGATAGTATCACACTTGTCTGCACCTTAAAAGCTTGTGGCATGGCTGGAGCTATAAACAAGAGCTAAGAAATACATGCTGAGATTGATAGAATAGGGCTATTGAAGACAAATGTGGATGTGGGCATTGCATTAATTGATATGTATGCTAAATGTGGCTGGCTGGCAGAGGCACAAGCAGTGTTTGATATGCTTCCTTATCGAGATCTAGGCACATGGAATGTCCTAATCACAGGATATGCACAACTTGAAAAGGCTGAAGATGTATTTTATATATTCATCAAAATGAGGGCACAAGGCATAAAACCAAATTTGATAACATTCAGTAATGTGCTTAAAGCATGCAGTCACACAGGTCAACTGGGCCTATTAGGCGAGGCAATAGCAGTTATAAAGAAGATGCCATATTCAGCTAACCTTGTGTTGTGGTTTACTGTTTTGGGTGCTTGTCAAAAGTGGGGCAATGTGAAACTCGGAATGCAGGCCTTCGAACATGCATTGTAATTGAATAAGAAGAATCCAGTGGCTTATGTCTGTATGTCTAATATATACTCGGATGCTGAAAAGGAAAAGGAGCCGTGCTTTGAGGGGAAAAAGAGAAGCTTTTGGGCTATTTTTAAAAGGAGGCTTTGCCACGGATGGATATTTTTGAAAAAGGAGGCTTTTGGGGGGAAAAGAAAAGGAGAATTATGGAGAATCAAAAGGAACAGAATTCGGGGAGGAAAGGAGTCGACTTGCACAGAGGAAGGGCTGGACCTTGCTTACTTTGGAGAGGCCTGATGCAATGCCTAGGGCGAACCTTGTAGAGCATACAAATCGGACGCGGATGTTTGGAAAACGGTTGCTGGGGCAGAAGAGCTCGGAGGATGTGGACATAGATGCGACAGAGAAGACAAAGGAGGAGGATATTCTGCGCTGAAAAAAACAGAGGACGAACCAGCTGTGATAGGGGAGGCTGTAACGAAACATCGACGTCAAAGGAGGAAGCATCGGAGGAGTTCTATGAAGACAGAAGGACTGCTTGAATCGTTTTTAACTCTCCTCTTCTCGCTCCTACTATTGCGCTTGGCGGAAGAAAACTTTGCATCCTTCAGAGACGTATTGGCTGACCCTTCATCCTTTGTTACCTTCCATTAGCGAGCGACGACCACTCCTGTTGGATTCTCAATAGCATGGAATGGAGAAGACATCACCGCAGAAAGTGATGCTGCAGTAGTTTCAGACGAAGCCGTGAGACCAAAAAGGTGACGTTCAGTCTGTTCGCCAATCAATACATCAGGAGGTCCTCCAATTTCAACACACAGAGGCTGGAGCACATCTACATCGACCCAACAACTCCGGCGCATGCATAAAGCTGCACTACAGTGACCTCACCAACGTATCAGCCCTGCGCAAGTGGGTCGATATGATCTGCCCTGATGAGGTCTACAACCTCGGCGCCCAATCCCATGTCGCGGGTCTCCTTTGAGAAACCCGATTACACTGCAGACGTGGTTGTCACCGGTGCCCTGCGCCTGCTTGAAGCGGTTTGGACCCACATTCAGACCACTGGCAGACAGATGCGGTATTATCAAGCTGGCTCATCAGAGATGAATGGTGCCACACCTCCGGGATCGATTCAATAACAGTAAACAACCTTCGAAGATCATTTTGCAGGTTCTTGAGGGAGCTTGGAATCAAACTGAAAATGCCCAGTGTTGCAATCGTCATATCCACTATATTATGCCATTGATTTTACCTTTATTAATCACATCATAAAAAATGATCTATTTACAATTGCTCAGCATGCATGCAGTTAATGGATGAGTGCTCTGGCATCATCGCAATTACAGATACGAATCATAGTATTGAGGACTGGCTTCAGAGGACATTGGAGAAGGTTGATCATTTGCTGCTTGAAGTGTGCCATAATTTTGAGGCAGATAAATACAAGATGGTTATTGATGCTTATGCTATGATAGATGATGTGGGCATGGGCATGTGATTGTGTGAAATTTCTGTCTGGAAATTCAAGATGGATCACTGGCTCATAAAAGCTGAACATATATAGGTAGAATTGAAGGGAATGCTTCCTCTATGCTCACACAATATGACATTGAAGATGTCCAAAAACACTGTAGACTCTTATAACAGTCTCATAGCAGGAAATTGTCTTCCTCTATGGGAGGTTTTGCCCTTCTCTCAGTTTTCAATGATGTAATGGAAAAGACTTCTTCTCTGCTAAGAAGTTTCTATCAGTTCCAGAGTTTACTGTTAACCTGTTATTACAGAAAATGATAAAGATGTTGGATGGCTTGAATTTCAAGGATTTTGTGACCCTTCTCTCAGTTTTCAGTGTCAAAGCAAACCTTCGAAAATAAAGTGAAGACCATTTTTTTAAAAGTTTATGATGCAGATGGCGATGGGAAAGTGACTCGTGAAGACATTTTGGAAGTTCTCCATGACTTATCAAGCTTTTTCCTTTCCGAAGAACTAGGCCAACAAGTCTGTTTGCCACATTCAAGAGACCAAAGGCTTGAACAAATTGATTATAGGGCCATTTTCTGAAATTGAATTCTCAAATTGAATCTTGATCTTGCTTGATTGATCTTCTATCTTGGAACAATAACCTCTGTGGTTGCGACATTGCTTTCACAAACCCTTCGACACCGGTCACATAGACCTCATCTGATATACAAGTCAGGACTTCACCAATGTCCGGGCTCACACTTGGCTTCTCCTCATAATGGGGGCCTTACAACTTTGAGCACCATGGATCATTGGTAGCACCTAATGAGGGTGGGGCATTGATCATATCTAACACCCGCCCTCAATGTCCACCCATAGGTGAACTATCTCCTCGGCCCAATGTCGAGTCTCTGAAGATGAACTTGAAGCAGATCCTTCGTAAGTGCTTTGGTGAAGATATCTGCTCCATTCTCCTCTTTTGGACAGTAGACCAATTCCACTATCCCATCCTCCATCAAATCACGCACATAGTGATACTAGATCTCTATATGTTTGGTGCATGCATGAAACACTGGATTTTTGGCAATGGCGATGCAACTCTGATTGTCACATCTCAGCACAGTTGGTTCTTCCTCCTGCACTCCCATATGCCATAGAATCCTTCTCAACCATATGGCCTCACATGCAGCAAAACAAGCTGCCTTGTACTCTGCTTCGGTAGAAGACAATGCCACTGTTGGTTGCTTCTTACTAATCCAAGAGAAAATTCCTGAACCCAAAGAGAAACAATAACCAGAAACTGACTTCCTGGAATCAATGTCTCCTGCCCAATCTGAGTCACAGTTCCCCACAAGAGAAGTTCCAAAACTGTATGTGATACCATAGTCAAGAGTTTTCTTCAAGTATCTGAGCACCCGCATCCCAGCCTTCCAATGACTCTCATGAGGTTTGTTTGAGAACCTGCTCAAAACACCAACAGCAAAACTGATATCTGGTCTGGTGTTACACAAGTAGATCGACCAACCTCCTATACCTCCCAATGTCTGCTAGTGCTGATGTATCCTCGACGGATAACTTTGCATTCACTTCCATAGGTGTAGCTATCTCCTTGCACTTGGTCATGCCAAATGCCTTCAAGATCTTCCATGCATACTTCTTCTGAGAGATGAAGATCTTTCCTGGCTCTTGCCAGACTTCAATCCCCAAACAATAGTGCAGCAAGCCCAAGTCTGTCATTTCAAACTCAGAACTCAAAGCCTTTCGAGTTTGGTTGATCATATCTTCATAGTCACCTGTAATAAGAAGGTCTGTCCACATATAGGACAATCACTACAGACTTTTTACCATCCCTGTAAACATACAAGTTAGCATATGAGGCACATCTTTTGAAGTTTAGGTTTAAAAAGAACCTATCTATCCACTGGTACCATGCTCTGGGGGCTTGTTTCAGCCCATACAATGCCTTCTTCAGTTTACACACTTTGTTCTCAGAATGGGGGCCCTCAAACCCTGGTGGCTGAGCCACGTACACATCCTCCTTGAGGTCACCATTTAAGAACGCTGACTTAACATCCATTTGGTACACTGGCCACTTCTCATGGGCAGCCACTGCAAGTACCGTGCGAGTAGTAGTCATTCTGGCAGTTGGGGCAAATGACTCTTGAAAATCAAACCCTTCAATTTGTGAAAAACCTTGGGCAACCAGTCTAGCTTTGTACTTTTCTAAGGTACCATCAGCCTTGTACTTTACCTTCCAGATCCACTTGGTGCCAATAACCTTCCGCTTTGCTGGTCGATCCACTAGCTTCCAAGTGTCATTCTTCATTATGCTGTCATACTCCGCCTGCATAGCAGCCTTCCATGATGGATCTGCAAGTGCTTCTTCTAAGTCAGTTGGCTCCCTTACTTCTCTCATAATCTCAACCATCAAGGCCATATTGACTATGTGAGCAGAAGCCCTCCTTTGCTCCTCTATTCTCTGAGACCTCCTTGGTCCGTCTGCCTTCTCCTCAACAGATGCAGGCATAGGATTATTGTGGTCATAAAGCTGCTTCACCCAGAGTGGCAATGACTTTTCCGGTGGGGTGATGTCAGGTTGGTGAACTTTTTCCTCATCATCTGAAGATGATGCTTCCTCCTCCTTAAGGATAGGGATAGCTCTCGGACAGGTTCATAGTGGACTACTTCTTCGCTTGATGATAAAGTGGAAGAACTTGCCTTCTCCTCCTCCACTGTATGCGGCTCCTCCTTGAATACCACATCACGGCTCGTGATGATCTTCTTTGCCTCTTGTTCATATAATTTGTAAGCCTTCTGCTCATCACTATAAACCAAGAAGATACATTTTCTGCTTTTTGGTTGTAACTTGTTTCTTTTCTCATCTAGAACATGTGCATAACATTCACATCCAAAAATTCTGAAATGTGAGACAGATGGTTTCTTACCAGTGTAAGCCTCATGAGGTGTTTTTCCCTTGAGAGCCTTTGTATAGCTCCGATTTAGAATGTAGACTGCAGTATTAACAGCTTCAGCCCAAAAATGGTTAGGCAATCCCTTGCCCTTTAGCATGCATCTTGCCATCTCCACAATGGTGCGATTCCTGCATTCCACAACACCGTTCTGCTGAGGTGTGTGAGGCGTTGTCAATTGAGGCTTCATCCCTTTGCTCTTGCAAAAGCCTTCAAACTCCTTTGAGTTGAACTCACCACCACCATCTACTCTAAATTTCTTCACACTTTTCCCTGTTTCATTCTCAACAAGTACTAGCCATTCTTTAAACTTACCAAAATCTTGAGCCTTATCATGAAGGAAGTACACCCACATCTTCCTACCTTAGTCGTCGACAATCAACATAAAATAAGAAGATCCCCCCAAGGCCTGTGTAGGCATCTTACCACACAAGTCAGCATGCACCAACTCTAGAGGAGCCTGTGCTCTATTCTTGCTTTCTTGTGGAAATGCCTTTCTTTGTTGCTTGCCCATCATACAAGCTTCACATGGTTCCTTCAATTCAGTTATTGTAGGTAGGTGAGCAACCATACCTTGCTTTTGCATCTCCTTCAATACTGCAAATCCGATGTGTCCAAACCTTTCATGCCAAAGCTTACTTGTGCCCACTCCAGCGGTGGCTGTAAGAGCACTTAGCTCATACAGGTTGTTCCTTCTTTCTCCTTTGCCAACAATTGTGCCAGCACTATCAATAATTTCTGCACCTGTCTTCTTGAACCTCACTTCATGACCAAGATCAGTTATGGCAGCAAAATTGATAAGAGATTTCTCCTGATTTTGGGAACATACAACACATTTGAAAGCTTTTTGACTTCACCATTTGCAGCAACAAAAGAAATAGTACCTGTGCCCGCAGCAGGGCATTTAGCATCATTTCCAACCGTCACAGTGATGG
This sequence comes from Lygodium microphyllum, assembly GCF_053477565.2. Lineage (NCBI taxonomy): Eukaryota > Viridiplantae > Streptophyta > Polypodiopsida > Schizaeales > Lygodiaceae > Lygodium > Lygodium microphyllum. Next base: position 19,927,287 of record NC_141160.1, on the reverse strand, counting down.
ATTCTTATAGAGGCTGCATAGAACTGTATAGACCTTTCTTGTTGGTCATGTGACGGGAGGCCCCACTATCCAACACCCAAGATTCAGTGGTAGATTCTTCTTGCGCGGAGGAGCACACTTCCTCAATGGTCGCCATGAATAATTCCAACTCTACTTCAGCCGTATTGGCTGTCTCTTTCCCTTTACTTTTAAGGGTACCATTCTTTTCATCTGCCTTCTTGACACGACAATCTCCAATTGCATGTCCTTTCTTCTTACAGTAGAAGCACTCTCCTTGAAACTTCTTCTTGCCGCCCTTCTTCTTTTTGTCACCATCATTTTTGGTGGAGGAAACACCTTTGCCTTTTGCATTGGCAGAGAATGCAGCATCTCCATTGTTGCTTCCTTCTTGGGCTTTGAGCCTCAACTCCTCCTCCATTAATAATGCACAAAACTCCTCAAAAGTCAAAGCTTGAGGTCTCACCTGAGTATTAAGGGCAGTTACTAGTCCATCAAACTTTTGTGGACAAATCCGAAGACATCTCCAAGCTAGCTCTTTGCTAGTCTTTTGTATCCCAGCACCAGCCATCTGGTCACGCAGATTCTTAATCCGAGTGATGAATGCTTCAACCGTCTCTCCTTCAACAAACTTCTCCGCTACTAGTTGATTCTCCAAGTTTTGAATCCTTGTTTAGTTTCGTGTTTCATACTGACTCCTTAGTACATTCCAAGCCTCTGACGCTTTGGTTGTATGCTGAATCAAAGTCAAAAAACTGTTAGAATAGCTTGTAACTAAGGCACACAATGCATCTACATTCCTTTGTTTCCAAGCTTGTAGAAGATCTGCATTTGGAGGAATCATCACACTAGGATTTGATGGGTCGGGGGTAGGCTGTGGTTCTGCGTCAGTCCCTAGCACAGTCTCCAGAAGCTCATAAGAATCAAGGATAGTTGTAATTTTGAACTTCCACAAGGTGTAGTTTGTACCATCTAACTTGCCTTCGCTGAAGGTTGCTGGACGAATCCTCAGTGCTTGAATAGCCGGTACAGCAGCACCACCTCCTGCACCACTTCCTGATACACCAGAACCGCTTCCCGGAGTCGACAGAGTTTCTCTTTGCTGTTGAAGCCTTTGCCTCTTGCACGCTCTCCGATCTCTAGAGCCCCCTGGGCTCTGATACCATGTAAAATATTACACGGCGCAGCGAACAGAATCTGGGAAAGAGATAGAGAGTACACAACAGATAAGAGGAGAATCAGTAAATTCTTTAACTCCAAACAACTGATACAAAGATGGCTCTGTCCACCCGTGCGCTTCCACTGTGTGAAGCTTAGATGGCGATCTAGATAGAAGATAGGTGAAGAGCTTAAGGCTAGCTAGAACAACAACTCTGACTGGGTGAAAGATGAGTGTGTGATGGCTGCGAAGGGGTTTAGCTTTTATAGCCCCCGAAGGTCGTTAGGTCGGGACCTACCATATGAGCCTCCACTAGTCCTCCAGGGAATATTCCGGGGAATATTCCCTTTACCATCAGGCCGGGGGCGCTGCCCCAGGACCACCGCCAGGGGGGCTGCTGGCCCCCCTGGGACCCCCCCAGCCAGGGGCCGCTTCCGCAGCCCCCAGACCCCACAATAGGGGCCCCTTTTAACTCCCTTACACCGCAACTCGATGCAATGCGCCTCGAGTTGCTACCAGCTTAACCACTCCGTCTAACCCAAAGATTAGACCCACAATGGTCACCTTTTTGCCATCCGGTCACATAGACCTCATCTGATATACAAGCCACGACTCCACCAATGTCTGAGCTCACACTTGGCTTCTCCTCATAATGGGTGCCTTACAACTTTGAGCACCATGGATCATTGGTAGCACCTAATGAGGGTGGGGCATTGATCATATCTAACACAGTGTAAGCATTATTTTCATTTTTCCAAATTGGAAAGTAAAAGATACAAACCACTTAATTGAAACATGTGACCACACTAATCATGGTGTCCCTGTAGTGCGAAGACATTAGGATGTAAAACCTAGACACTATGCACACATAATGAAATCCTTATATCTTTATGTACCAAGTAAGTATGGAACATCAATGAAAAATGAAAACTACAAGCTACAAATCACTTAAGTCAGATGTAGGACTACACTAATCATTGTGTCCCTTTAGTGCCAAGAAAGGAGGATTTGGAACCTAAAGATTGTACTTAATGTAAGCATAAGGAAAGCCTTGTATCTTTGTGTACCAAGCAATAATAGGACACGAACAAAAAGTGAAAGTTATAAGCTACAAACTAGGATATGACTACACTAATCATGGTGTCCCTTTGTCCTTATATATTTGTATGCCAAGTGAGCCTAGGACACCCACACAAAGTGAAAAGTACAAGCTACAAACCACATAAGTCACATGCATGACTACACTAATATCCATTGTGCCCCTTCAATACCAAGCCATAAGGACGTGGGACCTAGACACCATGTTTAGTGTAGACATTGTCAAGAATCACGTGGTGGGGGGACTTATTTGAGCTACTGTACCAAACAAACACCATATATATAAGAGGAAGATAACTAAAGAAACAAGAAAAGAGATGGAAGTGAAAATATTTTTTTACTGGTTTCTTCTTCTTCTTTCACACACAATACAATGTACACAAAGTATAGATAAGATACAATATAAAGGAAAGTATCCACTAAGTCAAATAATGCACAATTTATTGGCGCTATAACTATGCCAGTTGTAGATAGGTGCAATAAACTAAATATAATAAGTGATAAGTTAGTGGCCATGTGAGAATGGTAATGACCACTAATGTGCTAAATGTAGACATGCATACCCATCTAACCAAGTGGTCCATCATCAATGTCCACATGTATTGAGGTTGCTATCTCAACACTCCCCCTCAAGCTTAATTGTATCTCTACAACTCTAAGTAAGCTTCAAAATTTTGGAAGCTTCTTTGTACCCAATAACTTTGTGAAAATGTCAGCTATCTGATCCTATGTGCTAACATATACCAAGTCAATCTCTCCTGCAAGTATATTCTCTCTCAAAAAGTACTAATGTACCTCAATGTGTCTCATCCTAGCATGAAACACTAGGTTCCTAGCTAACTATATGCTGCTCATGTTGTCATAGTAAATGATAACTGGATAATATCCTTGTAGATCCAAATCACCCGATTACTTTTACAACCATACCACCTCACATGCTGCCATAGTAGCACCTCTGTACTCAGCCTTTGTACTTGATAAAGCGATTGTAGGTTGCTTTTTGTTGCTCCACGTACCAACTGCACTACCAAGGGAAAACCTGAATTCTCTTGTAGATCTTCTACTCGCCAAATCTCCATCTATGTATCCAGACTTCTATATATCCTTACCTGCCTCATAAGAAAATCCATAATTCACATACCCTAATATGTGTCCAACTTTCTAGGCATTTGCATAAACTAACTTATAAGGCTAATAGCATAACTCAAGTCTTTGGCCTTGTGATAGTTAGGTAAATCAAACTCCCTAGTATCCTCTTGAACATAGTAGGGTCTTCTATCTCATCCCCAACATTAACACTCAATTTTACATTTTGCTTCAATGGCATTGAAAGAGGCTTCCATATTGTCATACCATACTTGGACAACATATCCAAGCCATATTGCATCTGGGAGAACCATATACCATCATCACATTTGATTATCACTACAACAGAAACGAGGCATAGACGCGCATGTTAGACGCGCAAAGTCGGGCGCGTCTATCATTGCGTCTATAAGTGCGTGTAAATAGATGCAAATTTTGCATTTATATATCCACGCAAATAGACGCCAATATAGATGCGCCAGCAGACACACAATTAATTAACCATCTAAAATTGCAATTCACATAATTAAAAAACCAAAGTTAATAATTATTTAACCACCTGAAATTGATTCTTGAGCATGCACGTGTGCGCATGATAAAAACTATAGAATTAAGAATACACATTGAATCATTGAATTAAAAAAATAGAGTTAATAATTACTTTTTCATTCCTCTCTAATGAATGGTTGTTCCTCCAGTTGACAAGCCTGATATAAGTAATTAGCGGCAAGCGACAGAAACCTTACAATTAGTAGCAAGCATTGCAATATGTATCTCGTAATTTCTCTACTTGAAGATGATAAAAAATACTTCCTTTTTATTATGGAAAATTCAATTTATCTTTAAACTTGACTATTGATTCTTGAGTATGCACGTGTGCGCATGATAAAAACCATAGAATTAGGAATACACATTGAATCATTAAGCAAATTAAGTATGTTACAGTGAATGATCCATCTCATCTTCAATGAGATCAACCCTTGCTAAACTATCTACTTCTAGGTCTATGTTACCAAGAGGTAACAGAACAAATAAGTCTATCCCACTATTAGATGTGTTTCTATATTGCTCAATAACTTCATCAATATCATCGACAATCACATTATTGTCTTCTTCTATGTTTCCTTGAACATCCTCGTGATGTTCATCTTGTACTATATCACGTATATCATTCATTATGGTGTCATCATGCATATCATCATTAATTGTTGGATTGTTATCTGCTATCTCCATGTCGGTAATATTACCATATATTGGTTTTGAACGATTAGATATAGTGATGATATACCACCATTGGTTATTGTTTACCATTGGATGATACACAACCTGTATTTGAAAAACAAAAGCAAGAAACTTAAATACTTATTATATTGTGTATATGTATCACATGTATACATATTAAAAAATTAGCATTTGCATATATACATGCTCGCATTGTTGAGGTAGTACTAATGTGTCATTCTTGTTTTGGTGAAATTTTGTATAGTCAATGATTACAAAACCACTTGGATGACATCTGATTGTGCAATGCTCACCATTTGTTACCACTTCTTTAAACCACTTCACATCCAATATATATATAAAGAATCGTCTAAAGTCAAGCTTTAGAATATCTTGGATCAAGCCACAATAATCTTCCATGGTACCATTGGCACTCTCGAAGTGAGCAAGGACACCACAATCTTGGGTATTTCTCTTTTCATCTATATGTTGAGTTTGAAGATGTTTACCCTCACACCAAAGTTCATTGAATAATGTGCACTAGTAATAAAAGATAAAATATCAAACATGTCAATTATTTATATAAAATAAAACTTGTAGAAATAAATTAACTGATAGTATGTTTCACCTTTGATAAGAAACCTTTTGCGTATTCCCACTCTTCTTGAGATATATTAATTTCCTCCTCTTTTTCCATTCTCTCCATTTCCTCATGTAACCAATCTATATCAATATGACGTGGGAGCGCATTTACATGATCTGAAAATGAGACATTACGTCCATATCTAGTGCAAAATTCTTGTCTTTCGCTTTTTCTTCTTGCCCTTGCTTCATTATATAGTGTTACCCATTTGCTCATTACATCACTATTGAGCACACAAAAACTATTTAACTTACGAAGTTCTTCTTTTGTTAGCACTTTACTCATTCCTTTTCCTTGAGGTACTATAGAGGTCATCCTCAAGTCTTCATCATCTTTCCATAGTCGTGGTTGAGAGGATCCACTTCAGCAAGATATTCAGAGATATAAACAAGGGATGATTGCACTAACCAATCCTTAGCCATGCTTCCCTCAGTCGTGCTTTTTGCCTCACAAAATCTTTGAAGGTTTTCATGAAGTGCTCAAGAAAAAACATCCACCTTACATGAACTGCCCCACAAAGTGCGATCTCATCAATCAAATGTATGAGTAAATGTAATTGAGTAGTCAAAATGGATCGAGGAAAAATTTCCTCCACCAAACAAACCACCTCAACAGATAATACTCGAGCATCTTGCAATGTGTTTGGATCAATTTTCTTCGAGCTCACATATCTGTCAAGATATATTTGAGAATTGTTTATTTTTGTGTAGAAATTCAAAGATATATAATGAAAAAATACAATGTATACACACCTCACAAGCTCTCCCATCTTGTAAATGATATCATGTACATCTTTGGATACACAATAGGATATGCTAGTAGGAAGTATGAACTGAATGTAAACAATATTTACAGATCAAATGATTAGTTGAGGAAAAAGTCATCATACCCCAAAGTTTACACATAGTTACTCCACTAATTACTATATTCATGGTTAGAGATACCCTTCCAATCTCGAATGGTTAGAGATTGTGGAGTCATTCCATTAGTAGGGAGAACATATTTGGGATGGTCAATAGGAAGGAATCGATGATGATTGTCGTAGATAACCTTATTTAAATATGCCAGCCTAGAGGAAACTAGAGAGGGACTGCAAATAGGACATGCATGATACCTTGACGTGGTTAAACCTAAAAAAACAAGTGAATTAATAAAATGCAATTGATTCAAGTCTTGAATTTCAAATATAGAGTTATATACATGTACCTGAACACTCTCCGTATCCTGGAAAGTCATGCATGGTCCACAACAATATGGCCTTCAATGTGAAATCTCTAGAGGATGCAGATGCACTTGTATCTTGCACCTCAATACCTTCCCATAACATTTCTAACTCTTCAATCAAAGACTCCAAGTAAATATCCATGTTTTTTGCCTTGTGCTTTCCAGGAATCAGAAGGGACAACATTACATGTCCATTTTTAATTGCCATGGGTGGAGGAATATTATAGTTCACCAATACCACTGGCCATACACTGTATGATGTGCTTTTGATGCCAAATGGATTGATTCCATCCATACCTAAACCAAATCTCAAATTTCTTGGCTCTTCTTTAAAAATGGGCCACAAATTATCTATATGTTGCCATGCCGGTGTGTCTACAGGGATCCTCCATTTTCCATCACTTGGACGATGACTAGCATGCCATGACATGAGCTTTCCAATAGACTTGCACTTGAACATAAGTTTTATACGTGGAATAATCGGAAAATTTATAAAACCTTACAAGGCACATCCATTGACTTCATCTCCACTTCATATCTTGATTCGCCACAAACATGACACTCTCGTGCGAACTCATGAATCCCACGAAATAAGACACAGTCATTGACACATGCATGGATCTTGACATAATCGAGACCTCCCAGAGATGTCAAGTAATGTCTTGCTTGCTCTCTCTTAGTTGGCAATTTGTTTCCTTTTGGAAACATTTGTGATAATAACCTACATATATTTTTAAAAGTGAGTTAAAAAACCACCAACATATATTTTTGTCTGATTTCAAAATAGAACAATTAATATTATGATTCATAAGCCAAACTGAATTGATACCTACTTCAATAACGCATCCAAACCGACCTTACTCCATCCATAAATTGTTTGCAAGTTAAGTATCTCGAAGGATGCACAAAGAACGGAGTACATACAACCTTCATACAACGGAGTAGATGATGCTACACATAGTGGATCATCTGGCTTCATAGAGTGACCTTCTCCCTGAACCGGTTGCGAAAATAGATGGTGTACCATGTTGTCCAAAATCTCATCCTCTACGACTTGATGGGGCATTTCATGAGGGCTACTATCATGGTCATCAGTCTCTACTCTTCTTGAAGACTCTACCTCCTCGTGTTGACCTTTTGCAGCCTCTTGACGCCCGGGAGGGAGTATCTGAGGATGTGGCACCGCATCCCGCTCAACCACAAAAGGGAGTTTCATGTACGTTGATATATAATTCCCGTAACATAAACTAGCAATCTTAGTAGTAAAAAAAAACAATGAATACCGGTGATTTTTCTTGGTCCCATTCTCCATACAAGCTGAGGTGTAACATTGCAATTCGACGTGCTCGAAAAATACACCCTCGACAACGATCACAGATGCATTTAATTTTTCTTCGTAGCCATGCATCTCGATTATGAAGATGCAATGTTTTATCCTCACTTGAGGATGTGCTCATTGACTCATCAGCATGCACCGCACTAGGTGATGATGATGACATGATTAAACCTAATTCATGACAACATCAAAATATTTGTCATTCATATGTTTACATAAGATCTCAATTTTAAATACACAAAAATCATCATAAATACATTAAAACTTATGATAAGAATTCACTATCAAAACTTATCTTAAAAACAAAAAATTATGATAAAGCCTAAATGCACGTCTATATCCGTGTTTACAAACGTGTCTATATTAGCATCTATTTTTGCGCCTATGTTTGTGTCTATACTCGCATCTACCTGAACAATAGACACGCATATACACGCAAAAATAGACGCACACGTCAAAATTCAAACCATACTTAAATCATTTCTTTTCAAACTGCGCCTTTCCTTTCCTGTGTTTTTTGCGGTTCTGAAGCTTGAGTTTAGCCGACATGCAGTCTCTTCATGCCTCACCTTCTCATGACTCACCTCTTCTTTCATTTCAAACAAACAAGAAGGGAAAAAGGAAAGCCAAGGAGAGGAAGAAAGAGAGAACAAGAGAGAGGAGAACAAGAAGAAGCAGCAAGCAAACATCAAGGGAGGGTAACTTACCAAGGAGAGGAAGAAGGAGAAGGAAGAAGCGCCACCACCCGCCACACCAAACACCCGAGGTGACTCTCTCTCTCTCTCTCTCTCTCTCTCTCTCTTTGTTTCTCTCTTTCTCTCTTAGCTCTATCTGTGTATTTAGGATTTATGATTCCATTATGTATTGCATTTTGTAAATCATCAATGGCTATCGTCCGGCTAAAATCAGCCAACTGAGTGCGTCTGATAGCGCGTCTACATTTCAGTGTAGACACAGTTATAGACGCAAAAAAATGTTTCCTCTCATTGCGTATGAGGGCGCGTCTTAGAGCACGTATGCAGGTCAATCTACACGCGAGGATACATGCACGTGCAGATTGACCTAGAATTTGTGTCTGTCTACACGTCTGTGCTGCATCTTAGATGCAAATATAGACGCGTTGGACAGAAGGTTGATTTTGGGAGCACGTCTGAGGGCGCGTCTAACCTGCAATTTAGACGCGGTTATACACGCGCCAGCTCTCCGAGCTCTAATAAAAACTAATATATTTTTGCAATGATGAATGTGACCAATCCCATGTTTGTGTTTATCAGTTTTCTTGTTTATGAGAAGCATTAGCACTTAAGTTTTATGCTCAATGTCTAAAGAAGGCTCTTTGAAAATGTAGGTAATATATGATTTTTTGTATGCAAACAAATTTGTCTTTTTCATGTGTTTTTTTTGCAGATGTGGTATCCTGGTTCATCTAGCAATGACCTGGATTTGGATCGCATGAATGATACATTGGCCTTGTTTGGCAGGGGGGTCAATGCATTTTTTGGAGGTTTTCCTAGTAGGAAAGACTTCATGGGAGAGATGACCAAATACCTTGGCCGCTCTCCCACAGCGGACAAGGTGTTCAGTGTCATGTCTGGAACACCTCTGACGTCTTTGCTTGGCACTACTTCCCAAACTCCACATGCAGGTACTCCACATGCAGTTACTCCACGTGCAGCACCTATACGTGCATCGGCTCAAGCACAAGCATCTGTAGAAGCACGTGCATCTGCAAAAGCACATGCATCCAGCGAGGCAAAGGGTAGTCGACATAGAGGGAGGAGGGAGAGTCGAGGGGGAGGATGAGGCTTGTGTGGGGGTTGCCTAGGAGGTGGCGAGCTATCATCCTCACCAGTAGATCATGTAGAGGAGGTTGTACGCCAGTACTATAGAGTTACAGATGTTGGTGGCATCTTCCATGATGATGAAGAAAGGGATGTAATGGCATACATGAGGAGCGTCGTGCATATGACATATAAAGATTGTTTCATTGCCTTCAAAAATTAGAAAAGCGGCTTCTGGCAGGAGGTGTTGAGGGCAGTCCATAGGAGGTACCCAAATCCTGAGGGTCAGCGATTCTTGGATGATTGGGGATGCACAAAAGTGAGGGATATGCTTCACAACAAAAGATCCCATCTCATGACACGCGCCAAGGACTCACTACGGAGGCAGGAGGAGGGGCATGGAGCCTATAGCCAACCACCTATGTGCCACCGCATAGAGTGGAAGAAAGCCAAGAAGAAAGCAGCAGAGAAAGTGAAGAGTCGCCAGCATGCAGAGGCGCGACGGATCCAAATGGAAACCATGGGATCGCGCATTACGGATCGGGCAGCAGAGAGTCGTGGGAGGCAGAGTTTGTAAGTATATTTTGATTTCTAGTCTTTTAAATTTTATATTTCTTTCAATTATTTATAAAATTTATTCTAATATATTGTGACTCATAATTATTTGTATATATCATAATTGTTTTGCAGACTACTATCGTTGGTAGGATACCTACTCCTAGAGAGGTAGGTTACCATCGAGGCCATAACCGCGCAGCCACATGGCTTCACTTCTATGAGGAGGGTCTCATCACTGAGGACCAATACAATTGGGCCATGAGGATTCGACAGCCAGATAACTTTTTCTCCACCATGTCTATGTAAGCAACCTTGATCTTTTGTGTGTGTAGGCGAACCCGGATGTGGAGCATAGCGAGGAGGGGGATAGCGATGCTAGTAGCCATGGTGGTACTAGCGAAGATGTTTCTTCTTTAGATTCGTAGAGGAGCACCATACCTCCTCATGAGGCCTTGTTTTCTTGTATATGTATGATCCATCTTTGAGCCTACTACTTGCAGCCACGCTTTAGGTCGCAAGCACTTAAACTTCCCATGTAAATGCTTTTGATCTATAATGAATACATGGAATTTTATTTTCAATTCTCATGCTCGTAAAATACATTGTTTTTTTCTCAAATGCACAATCTGATGTATGGGAGGGGGAAAAAAAAACCAGAGAGCATGTGGTTGCTGCTCTCTAGTTTTTTTTTCCTAGTTCTTTTTTGCACGTCTATCCACGCGTCTAAATTGCAGAAAATCTGCGTTTACACGCGCATCTACAGTGCAGAGTATACGCACTTATACACACACTCCATAATTAAAATTTAAAAAAGAAATTAAATATCTTTTTTTTTAAATGATATTTTTTGTTTTCCGTTCGTGTTTACCAATGCTTGTAAAAGCGCATCCATAAGCATGTCTATATGCCCGTCTAACTGCCAAATAGATGCGCTAATAGACGCGTAAGAGGAATTAAATAAATAGCAATTTTTGTTTATTATGCGCATGTATTTGCGCGTGTATATGTGCGTCTATTGCGTGTCTATTTTTGCGTGTAAATTCGTTTATACATGCGATTATAGACGCGAAATGGTAGACGCGCAAATAGACGGGCAGATAGAGGCGCCCGTAAGATTTTCTCTATATTCAAAAATCGTGTCTAAAAGTGTGTCTATGAGGCCTTTTTGTTGTAGTGTATCTCAATACCAAGAAAATAACTCAGTTCAACTAAATCCTTCATCTCAAACTTCTTCTTCAAAAGGTCCTTGACTTCAATAATCTCAATGTTACTATCACTTGTAATAATCAAGTCATCCACCTAGATGACCATGATGACCAAGCCTCCATCTCCCTTTCTCATATAAAGTGACTGATCAACGTGAGAACCATAAAAGCTAATGTCAATAAGATACTCTCTAATCTTGTTATACCATACTCTAGGTGCTTGGTTTAGTCCATAGAGCTCCTTCTTTAACCTACACACATATGTGGGATGCTCTAAATCCTTAAAAGCTACTCATTGCTCCATATACACCTCTTCTTGCAATTCAGCATGTAGGAAGATATTCTTGATATTCATTTTCTATAAAATCCAACCTTTGGATACTACCAAAGAAATCACACATCTAATAGTTGCCATCCTAGCAACTGGATTGTCATAGCCCTATTACCACTAATAAAACTATCTACATTATGCTTAATTTTGTAGATCCACTTACAGCCAAAAGCTTTCTTTCCCTTAGGTAATCGTAATAGAGCCCAAATTTTATTAGCTTCTAATGTAGCCATCTCCTCATCCATTTTCACATCCTAATGAGCATGACCAACAACATCCTCAAATAAAATGAGCTCAACATTCCCAACCACCTTTACCATATAAGCATAATGGTGAGCTGCATAACCTTCAAAACTAGATATTTTAATAGGGCATCTTACTCTACTAGACCTATGTACCACTACAACTAGTAGAGCCTTTACATTACCATGTGCTCTTTGTACATCTAGCATCTTAACTAAAGGAATACCAAGTTCATCATCCAAACTCTGTGAACCACTAGAATCTCCATTAAACCTCAAATGACTAATAGATGCATCATTACCATCTGATACTTTCTTCTTTCCTTTTTTAAAAACTTGCAATACTAGTAGATGCACCTAGACCAAGTGCTCACTATAGATGTAGTACTAGATGATGTTTTTGGTCCACTAAGGCTCAGTTATTCTTGCTTTTTCTTCTACACATAACTATCATGATCATCATCATTGTCATCCAATGCATCACCATTAGATGCGTACCAACTACTCATCTCATTTAAAAAAATCACTACTCACTCTGAACTCACCTATGAGACAGGGTTATAATAGTGATATCCTTTTTGCTCTAAAGAGTATCCAATAAAAATACATTTGTCAACCTTTGGATGTAACTTCTTTCGCAGATCATTTGGCACATGAACATATGCAACATAATCAAACTCTTTCAAGTGTGACACATCAAGCTTCTTGCTTGTAAAGAATTCTTTGGGGATCATCCCATGAACTATAGCTATGGGAGTTCTATTCATAATATAGATAGCTTTAGACAAAAAATATTTTGACAAATTCCTTTTAGCCATTTGTGTCCGTGCAACTTCTGCAATATGTCTATTTCTCCTTTTTTCAACCCCATTTTGGTGTGCGATATATATGTAAGTAAACTTTCTCTTTATCCCATGATACCTCAAGAATTCAATAAACTCATTAGAGAGGTACTCTATCCCTCCATCTGACCTTAAGCACTTAACTTTCAAGTAGTTTATGTTTCAATAGTAGCCTTAAATATTTTGATGTGCTCGTTACATCACTCTTTTCCTACATGAAATACACCCACAGCTTGAATAATAATCAATAAACATGACAAAATATTTGCTGCCACCAAGAGATATATTTTATGCAGGTCCCCAAACATTTGTATGCGCAACATCAAGTATATTCTTAGTCACATCTCTATCATGCAAAAAAGGTTATCTTTCTCGCTTAACAAACTAATATGCTTCACACTATATGAAATTTTGCAACTCTAAAAGTAAGAAATCATTTAACCAACCCTTTGGATTGTATCAATTTCAACCTTTGTACATTTACATGTCCAATATGTTTATGTCATATTTTAATGTCTACTACCACTCCTTTGCCTTTAGCATACAAAGCAGCATTCATAGCAGTAATTCCAACATCCAAGGTGGTAAACATGCGACTAACTCTACTAATTTTGTGACCAAGCTACACTTATCATTAAATTCTTCCACAAGAAAACCTTTTGCATTAAATAAAAAATACAACCCTTGCTCTACCATTTGGCCAAAAGACACAATTTTTGTTATGATTGATGACACATGTAATACGTTTGATAGACTCTTTGTCAAATACCGACCATCATGCAAGGACAAGGAAACATTTCCAATACATGAAATTAGGTGGCATGAATCATTACCCATCTACATATAACTTGGATTTTTAAATCTTGCATCTCCCCAAACTATTTAGCATGGCTAGTCATATGATTAGATGTCCTGAATCAACATACCATACATTATCATATGTCCCCTCACCTATAACAATATTCATCATATGCTACATTACAAATAGACACTGATTTGTATCTTCCTTTTGTCATAAAGATGATGCATAATCTTCTTACTGCAATTTACCACTAGGGATATAATCCTTCTTAGCATAACATTGGATTGTAATATGATATTTTTTCCACAATAATGATAAGCAATACTAGATTTGCTAGAATTTCCGTTCTGGCATCCACCTCTTTCTCTAGAGCTCTCCTTGTTTCTAAAGTTTTCATGGTCTCCTGAAATCTACATTTCACTCAACCACTAATTTAACATGTTTTCCTAGTTATCACTAGCTATCATTTCTTTTTTTCACCTAAAACAAACCCATAGAGGCCTTTTCGAATAAGAAAGTTCGTCACATGGAACTTATATAAGTAGTTGTTTTTATCTAGCTTCTCAATGACTAGGTTTTCACTATTCTCTGCCATTATCATAAAATTGATACAAAATAGCAAGCAAGTCTTTTGCAACCTTTCACAACAAGCGCACAATAATATACCAAACAATCGTTTTTACTAACTACTCAATAGAGCATATAATCTATAGCTTGTTTGCAAATAGAACTTCTATTTGCTTCCTAGTAAACAACTCATAACTTATAGGTTCAAAAAAAATATTTGTGTACCTATTTACAATCAACACAACTAAAATCACAATATAACTTTGAAATTATTGTCCAGAATCTTGTGGATCTAAAACTTGACTAAAATAGCCTCAGATGGCTAAAAAAGTAGTGGAATAGTCATAAAGGGCTTATTTGAAAAATATACGTGCTCTTTTTGCACACCAAGTGTCACAAGAATCTCAGATTTTTGCTTTGCTCGACTCTGGTGCCCCCATGAGTACTATCTAAGAGAAAGAGTGAAAGAATGGGAGAGCTTCTTATGTTCCTTGCTTACTTGAATACTTGCTTCGTCTCCTTCACTTCAAGCTTCAAAACGAGTCTCTCTCACTGGTATCGCTCTGATGCCATATCAAGAATTGTGTGGTGGGGGGACTTGCTTAACTTGCTACACCAAACATATACCATACACACAAGAGGAAGCTCAGTCAAGAACACAAGAGAGATAAAGGCCAAAAACTTTTCTTTCTAGTTTCTTCTTTTACATGCAATACAATGTACACAAAGTATAGATAAGCTACAACATAAAGGAAACTGGCATACTAAGTCAAATAGTGTATAACTGACTATACTAATTGACTGTTGCTATAACTATGCCAGCTATAGATATGTGCAACAAACAAAATATAATATGTCATAAGTTAGTGGCCATGTGAGGATCAAAATGACCCATCTAACCAAGTGGTTCATCATCAATGTCCACATATATTGAGCTTAGACCTAAATACATGTAAGGAAAGCCTTCTACCTATGCATACCAAGTGAGGCTTGGGACACTGACACAAAGCAAAATGTATAAGATATAAACCACTTAAGTGAGATGCATGACTAACCCATGGTGTCCCTTCAATGCTAACCCATGAGGACTTGGGACTTAAATACCATGCTTAGTGTAGACATAAGAAAATTCTTGTGTCTCTACATGAAGTCTACGTGCCAAGCAAGCTCTGGACATTGACACAAAGTAGAAAGTACAAGGTATAAACCATTTAATTTAGATGTATGACTGCGTTAATCCATGGTATCCCTTCAATGTCAAGCTACAAGGGTATTGACGGGGGTTGGAAAGCTCTAAGCCTAAAGCCATTGAGGATTAAGGAAAGAAAAATGCAAATGGAAGAAAAGACTACAACAAGTCAGATGCATGATTACACTAATCCATGATGTCCCTTTAGTACCAAGTTACAAGGATGTTGTCGGGGATTGAAAAGTTCTATGCCAAAATCCATTGGGAATCAAGGAAAAGAAAAGACAAATGGCAGAAAGAAATATAAGAAGAAGTATCTTGGATATACTATAGAACAAAAGAAACAAATAGACCTAACAAGCAATCATATTACTATTTTGCACAACTATAATAAATCCCTTTAAGCTGTGAGTACACTATGCCTAAGATGAAAACTTATGAAAACTTTTTCTAAGATAAGATCTCATCACTACTCTTGCAGCTTGAAAGAGATTACAATAGTAAGTACAAATGAAGACTCGTAGTCCTTACCTACAATAATAGATAAAGAAATCTTTAGATCTATCCCAAGAATAACCTCTTATAGGCAAGCGTCTAAAAGCACCCATAAAGAGGTAGAATCATTTGTCTTTTACTTTAGCCCTATTAATCATAGCATTAAAGCACTTGTTTATTTAGCTAAGCTTGTAGTAATGGCTTTGATCTCTATTTATAACCATTTACATCAACTCATGTATGCTTTTTATTGTTTCTTTTCATGTTGTTTGCATTCCGAACTCTAATTGTTTATTTTTTTTGTATTTATTTTTTCTAGGCCTAGATGGAACTTGTTTGAATCATAATTTTTACATATATATTTAGATTAGGGCAATTTGGCTATTCAAATTGAAGCAAACATATCTTATCAACAAGTCAATGTGGGAAGAATTATGAAAATCCTTAAAAATATTTCAAAATTTTATTTTTTATGAGCACATATTTTTTTATGTTTTTTGGCTTGGAAGACTTGAAATATTTAAAATAAGACTTGGCACACTAGTAATGGTCTCTAATAATTTAATTTTGGTCACTTACATGTTTGGCATGTGAACTAGTACTTTACACTATGTCATACAATGTCTTACTCTTGATAAGTCACATAAATTATGCAATAACTCATTCCCTAGGAACATACTAAAATCCTATAACATTGAAGAACCTATTTATTTTTACACTCTTGATATGTAGTGCCTCAACATCCACCCCCTCTGAACTTGCAGATCCTCCATTATGTATCACTTACTCTTCTACAAGTTTGAGGTCTTCATAATCTTCCACAAACTTTGAATCTTCTTCTATTTCAATATCTTGCTCTGCCTCTATATCTTCCAGCTCTAGCTCTTCATATTCCTATGTTCCTCTTCTTTTCAATATCTTGACTCTTTTATCTGCAAAACCAGGACCCTAAGCTTTGTCCCCTCTAGTTCACACAAGGCATTTGTAGCATTGTCAAAAACCTATATCACAATGTATGGTCCAAATCACCTCTCGAATACCTTATTGAGTGTACTTTGTTGATTATCCAGATTACTAACATATATCAACACCCAAACACCCTCTTCAATAGCCGTAGGTCTCAATTTCTGTCTCATGTTAAATATCTCTTTGTTCTTCACTCTTCATTTTTTCAGTCTACAACTTTAATATCTTCTAGTCTCCTCTCTAGCTATTGACTTTGAAGAGCTATGAGCTCTGCTCTAGTTAAAATTTCTTCCCATTGAATCATGCTCCATGTAGTGGTAATTTTGTTTGTAGGCATAATTGTCTTTTTCCCATACATGAGCTCAGTTAGCATATAAATTGTGGAAGTAGTATGCATAGTATGATTTGTCCATAAGCAAATGTTAATAACCATGGCCACTCTCTGACTCTTCCTCTACAAGCCTTTGTTAAGGTCTTCACTATGGGCTGATGCCCTCTCTTACTCTTTCCATTGCCCTTTGTATTATAACTTGAAGTCAATGCCAACTTTATACCTAGTCTTAAAAGAAACTCTTTGGCTTCTTCTACATCTAACTCTCTTGGAACTGTAGTCACTTTTCCTACACATCCATACTTGCAAAACAAATCTCCAAGAAGAAATGCACATATTTTATTGGTATTCTTGGTCCTTAATGCTCTCCGTTCAACTTGTTTAGTCAAATATTGTCTTTCAATCACTATATATCTCATTTTCCACAATCCCACATGGGTAGTTTTAAGGCCAACAACCCATTTATAATCCATGCATAAAGGATACATAGGGTATAATTCATCTTAGTGCTGTACTGGAAGAGTATATCTAGCACTTTCTGTGAGACTATAAAAACTCTAATATATCCTTATAAATTCCCTTTGATTAGTATCACTCTTTAATATTCTCAAATGTAGTTTTTACTCTATGTCCTATCCATAAGATCTCATGGAAATCCTTCATAGCATGAACCTTTGTTTCTTTGTCAAAGACCATCCTCAATGGTAATTCTATTTTCTTCTTTGGGTGCTTCCATAAGAAACCATCTTTCAAAAAGTTACCATAATCATTTCTTCTAATCCTCTTGAATTTTGTATCTATCCACTGATCTCTCTTGGTCATTGTACTCAAGTATTGGTGAATCTATAGCCAGTCATCCTCATACAATTTTTATGCAAAAGATTTTGTAGAAAATACTTGCCATTTATGATATGGTATAGTGGTTAAACTCTTAGTCTCATCATCCTCTACTATCATACCCTCTTCATCCTCATATCAAACTCTAGATAGTGTACCTACTATTGGCTTCTCTTTACATGTAGTATCTATGAAGACTAGGCTCATTTACATTATATAAGTAATCTATCTTAACACAACTATATTTGGATTAGAGAAATTGGTAACCATGCTAGCAGTGATAAACACTCTATCTCTATTATCACAAGAGCACCAATGAAGTACTCTTTATCACACTTTAATGCAGTCACAATGCTCCATACCTCTCTATTGATCTGTGGGTATGTCCTTCATCTTTCATTTAAATTTTTTGCACAATCCTTATTGGATATATGTTCCCTTCTTCTTCATCTTGGCCTATAGCCCAACCTATTCCAATTGGACTAGTGTCCACTTTAATAATGGCATGCCTCCCATCTATATACTTTACTTTTCTCTATGTTGGTACAGTCCTCAAAAGCTACTTTAGAGTATGTCTCTTATCCAAAAATAATATTTATGTCTCTTTCTTAACAACTAATAGAAGTCATCTACAATGTGAGTAAAATGGAGAATCCACATTAAGCAAAAGACACATTCTCTAAGAAACCTTCTGACTTCAAATACAAATGAAAATATCTCTTATATCTTCTCTATAGTATCCACTTTTGTAGGAAAAGGTCTTCTTCCATAAGGCCCACACATATGATACACTATCAATACTTCATTGACCCCAAACACTACTTTTCAACTTGAGAGGGTTAGATTCACTTTCTCTAGCCTGGTAAGCATTTCCTCACATTTCCTCAAAATCTAATATGTGATCTTTGACAAACTTTCTGCATCCATGTTCACATCCTTCTTGTTCTCTACACATCCCTTAATGGGCCGTAATCCAAGAATGGCATAGTTATAATTGGAACATAATCCGTGAGTACCTTGTTCATAGCATTCATGATATGATCTAAAGAGTTTGTAGCTCCATGTGGCAATGTACATACATGGTCCAACCTAACTGGGATCTTCATTATAGTGATCTCTAGTCTTCTAAGCAAGCTAAAACTAGTCATATCTTGAGTATAGATCTCCCAAAGAATAAAAAGATCTTCCAACAAATGCTTCTACAAAATCATCCACCAGTATTCTTGTATCCACATTTCGGATGGTAACTTTGTTCATTAGCTAGAGATCTTACATAAATCTAAGTATACCATTCTTCTTAAGAACTTTGAGCCATGTGTTAGAGTATGGTATAGATGAAGGGTCTAGAATTCCCATTCTTATTCTTTCATTTATTAGACTTATCAGTTTGAGAAGGTGAGCCCTAGGTACTAGTATACAATGCAAGCTCTAAGTTATATGTCATATGGTAAAAATCACAATGACTGCTACTAATCCTGGATCCACAAAACCGATTTCATGTGGCTGACATGAATGCTCTACCATGCATGTATAACATCTCTATGAAACTCTATCTCTTGGCTAGTAAAAGAAATTCTTTACTATCATTCTTTAATTTTTTAAGAGATTCCTTTATAGATTTGTGGGTAATTTTCCTAGGATCCCTTATTTTGGTTTTTTGGAAGCCAACCTAATTTATTATTTACTCTTTAGACATGATGAACTTGCAATTGACTTTGCCTTTTTACCCACCATCTTGTATTTTTTCTTAAATCTAGATTCAACCCTATTTTTCCCATATGAATCTTTCTACATCATAAATTTAGCAATGACTTGAAACATATCCAAAGAACTTACCTGTATGATGGTAGACCCAATACACTGCTCTATTTTTAGCATATCTGAAATGTTTACAACTATGTTTGCAAAAGATACCCCATCATATAATCATGTAATCCTCTCATCATCTTGTAATAAACCTTACTCTTTCATACTTTTTTCCACCCTACAAACATATTGTCTAGAAGCTTTGTTCATTACTTCAATCTTCTAGAATTTTACAAAACCTATGGAGATTCCTATGGAGACCATGGTAAAATCATATTCATGAAATCTTCTAGAATTTCAAGGAACCTACTGAGAATCCTATGAAATGCAAGCTAAAACCATCTTCATGTGCAAACACCATATTGGGGAATATGGGAATTTCCCATAAGTTTGGGACAAGTGGTCAAATCTTTGGATTTGTCATAACTTGAACACTATAACTCTAAATCAAGTGCTTTGTAGCTCAATAGATTCTATTTTTCAAGTGCTTTCCAATGATAGGTCGCATCGTATGGTTTTGAGAAACTTATGGGCATGTTATCCGGGTGCCACCTTTTTAGTATTCAAAAAATGAGAATTGGAAGATTTCCAAACTCACTAATATTGTGTTTGTAGCAATAGGTGAGAGATTTATGCTTTCACTACGACCACAATTCCACATTACAATAGTACTTACTAAACTCCTGGCTCTCAAAGCTTTGTGGTATTGGGAGGTAGTGGATAATCCCTCAATATATTGCTATTTCTTACATGATTGACACCAATTTTCATAAATTAAACTACTCTTCTATTATCTTTGCTCTTGATTCTTGCATACATAGCTACATCATCCAGAAATTTAGTCTCCATCTGTGCAATAGTAATAAATGGCTACCCTAAGATCATTGGGTATAATGAGGAATCCTACACAAAGAAATAATGATCATCCTCTACATCTCCTATGGTAATCTTCACATTTAAAAAGGTAGCATACACGTATCCTATGGAGTTATTGGCTATTGCCATCCTCCATTTGTGGTAGTTGATATTGGCAGGCCATCTCCAATCTCATAAATCCTCCTCACCATGGTATTTATCTCTAAACTATGACCTATTAGTGCAGTACATTGACTTTCTTGCTCTAATCCTTCACTATAGTGTTGCAAGAGTCATTATTCTAGGAATTTTGGACATTGATCCATAAGGGAATCCCACCCAGTCTTCTCTTTTATACTTTAATATGCATAATTTATATGTTTCTTTGCCACTTAGACCTTATCTATAATTGGTGTTGCATGGATCTATAACTCTGTTCCATCCCTAGAGCCACGCCTAGAATATTTTTCACTTAGAGTTTTAAATAAATTGCTTAAGGCAACTAACCATTACTTAGGTATGTATGATTTTCCTATAGTAAGATTCTTGTTATGGTAGGTGAGAACTAGCAAGGTAGGCTAAGGCTATAATCTTAATCTTGATCATAAGATAGGAAAGAAAACCTATACAAGTCCAACATAGCTTAATGTTGGAAGGCCTTGAATGAATAGGGCAAGGTGGCAACTCAGTTTTTGGATTGGCTTGCTCTTTGTAGCATTTCTAATTATGATAATATGAATTAGCATGTTTTTTTAAAAATATTATTGTTATATTTGTATTTAAGAACTCAATGAACCCTGTGTAAATATTAATGAAGAAAGCTATTTTCATATGTTTCATAGCATGAGTAGTATGCTTACTGAGATAACTACAATATTCCATGTTAATAATGAAAAGTGGATGGGTGGTCTTCTTTGATGAAACCATTCTACCATTGGGTAGACTTGCTTAGCTAGGTGGCTTCTCCAAAATTTAGGAAAGGGCCAAAAACGCATGGTCATCAAAGTGTTAAAACTGACTGAGCACTATTTTAGGAGGCAAGTGTGAGACTATGCCTTATGGGTAGAGGATTTGAGTCTCAAATCCCCCTCATTTCTCACTCCCATTAAACCAAGTGTAGAGTTTGGCCACCTTGAGTCCTTGACAACTCATACAATAGTGATTGTCTTAACACTAGATTACTATCAGAGACCATAGTTGTGTCTTTAGGAACTCATAGTCATGGGATGAGGCTAGACATTTCGCATGGGAGATAGACCTAGGGAACACCTAGTTGCCTAAATCTACATGCTCATATTAGTGGTAGCACCAATGGTAACAACTAGGATCAAATCCCTATACAATTGAACTAACCTCCTTGTGATGTTTGGATCGGATACATTTCGATTCGCTACATGAGGTAGTACATTTATTTCATCATTTATATAGTATAGATCCACTATATGATGTAGCATTAGTATGTGGTTGGCTACCTTTTTTTTTTTTGGTTTATCAAACAACTAAGGACAATTATTTTTTAACCTAGGTAATGTTATGAAATCCATATGGATTTTAATTATTTATTTTGTGTATTTTACTTTTCTATTTGTCACATGATTTGACTTATTATGTGTACGCCCATATGTAACACTAATCACATTATGCATGGCAGATAAATGTTAATAACCTAATGTGTTTTTTATTGTGGTGATTAGATTATTAAACAAAGTTATGAAAAATAAGTATTTTGAGGAGTGCATTTTAAATCATAGGAATTATTTATTCTTGGGTACGTTATAGCATGGAAATATTGTATT
This sequence comes from Lygodium microphyllum, assembly GCF_053477565.2. Classification (NCBI taxonomy): domain Eukaryota; kingdom Viridiplantae; phylum Streptophyta; class Polypodiopsida; order Schizaeales; family Lygodiaceae; genus Lygodium; species Lygodium microphyllum. The sequence continues at coordinate 19,904,920 of NC_141160.1, read as the reverse complement.
TTTAGGTGCTCTCTAGCAGGGAGATATTGTATTACACACACCCGAATTATTTATTTTGATGTAACTTTTGTGCAAGGCCTAAAGGACTTGATTATAATTTTTTTTGTAAACAACAAGGTTGTTCCAAGCTTATATCCCCCTATTTGACCATCAATCCACCAATAGCTTGGCCCACAAGGCCTTATGCTCAACCTATCCATTTGCTTCTTGGGATTGCCCCACCAATCACCCTAGATAGCCAACTCTAAAACCACTCTCAACCTCTCAAACAATAAAAAACCATGCTTGGGCCATCCTGTATGTCTTGGCCCCTCAGACTTGATCACCAATGCAATGGCCCACTTAGTCCCTTACCTTAGGCACCCAAGAATAAGGACCTCCACAAAGGCCACAAGGCCATGACCTTTTTGACCATATTGGGATACTATCCTACCCACCCATCTCTATGGGCACTGACTCTACATAGGATGCTATAAGGCCATATGCACTCAATGTGAATCATTCTACTCATAGGTACATCATCATCCCAACATAATCACATGCACACTTTTGGCCCTTATGCATTCATAGTTACCCAAGTTCTAGGCATTCTATTAGGACACTTACGCACATAGTATAACACCATGTAGGGACACACAATTCCTTTGTGGGCTAAATACAATCTCTTTTCCTTAGGTAAGTTACTCATGAATATATATGTGCATCACCTGAGTTCAAAAAATGTATTTTCAAAATATCATTTTTATACATTTCTTACATATACAAGGGTGTAATATAAATGTGTTATTTACAGATTGAATAAAAAAGTCTTATGTTTTATTTAGAAAATTTTCATAGATAAGGATATTTATAAATAGGCCTTGAATGCATGTGATGTAGAGAATATACATATAGTAATTTCCCTAAGCTCTTTTCACCTAGGACATCACCATATATTTTGTAGGAGTTAGCCCTAGTTTCAGTGCATGCATGGAAAATCGCAAGTTCTTAGGCTCTTATGCATTACCATAGACCATGTAGGACCACCATCTTACTTAAGCACAACTACATTGATAGATTCCACCTTCTTTTAGAGAAATATTAACCTCTTTTGAGAAAGATAGGAAAGGATCCAAAAAAAATCTAAGAAATAAAAATTACAACCACCAGAAGCAAGGATATATTAATTTTTAAGCCATAACACGATTGCTTTTTGTGTCATGAATTTTATTTTAGATATTTGTAAATTTTTGAAGGACATTACATGCATTTAAAGAGAGTCAAGATTTCTCCCATGTAAATTGTAATTTTTTTAAAAAGGTAGAATAGTCAAATGTATAACAAACATCAAGTATTGTAGGCATGGATCTTCGATTCTCTCTAGACCAAAAACACCAATTAAATAAAAAAAGCATGAAAAAGTAAAAGGAGGTTCAATTTGGGACCAATAAGAGATACACCCTTATGTAAAACATCCAAAAATAAAATGGATAAACTTATTCTTAAGATTTGCAATTGTAAGAGATCTCTCACCTTGCTTCTTGCTTCTATCTTTCTTCTTAAGTGGAGAGGGTGTGAGAGGGCACGTGAGGGTGAGAGAGGAAGAGTGTGAGGGAGAGTGAGGGAATATGCATGAAGTTATTATTCTTTCCTAATTTCCTTTTCCACATCTTCTTCATGGGCAAGCTAGGAGAATTGAAGGCTATGGAGATGAAGCACATTTGAGGAGCATTGGTTGAATCATGGAGCCATAAAGGAGCCTTCATGGATAAACCATTGTGAAGAGGTAAAATCATTGAGATTGCCATGTTATGCATGAGAGTATGCAATGATAATGTGAAAGGTAATCATCACTGCATCAATAAAAGTGATTGAAATAATAAGTGTTCCTTCAAGTTCAACATTTTTCTTGAGAAAACTCCAATCTTTTGGTTCCCTTATAAAGACAGTCGGACTAAATCTATGAATAAAGTATGCACTCTCTATGGTGAGTGGTGGAATAGGATCTTGCACTCTCAACTACTATAGTAATTAGTTTAGGATGAGTAGATAGAGAGGAGATCAATTTATTATGAGTTTTGAGTTTTGATTTTATTTTCTGGTTATCATTGACTTTGTAGCAATGAGAAAAATGCCAAAATACCAAAGTATGAAATTCAAAAATTAAAAAAAATGAACTTTTGAGTCTTTGTTTTCCATAGGATGATAAGGGATGGAAGAATGGGACTTAAAAGAAGAAGAGGTATATATGGAGGAGCTAGTACGTTATGAGGATTTAGAGCATCCCACATATAACATTATCTTTTTTGTTCTAATGCAAATAACTCACTTTATGTGAGGACATGTGATTCTGCTTCATTCACTACAAGTGGTATCAGAGCATCAGGATTTGGTCCCTTTCTCCTTTCCTCTTTCTCTATCTAGTTTCCTTTTCAAATTTGAAACCCTAGTTACTCAGGTCAAAGGTACACATACAACAAGTAGGACAACAATTAATTACAACTTTTATTCGAGTAAGCAAGAGCTGTGGTTGGAGCTTTAGATATTTCTAGAGGTAACATGGCTGATTTAGCATGTCATCACTCTTTCCCATGTATCTTGTAGGGGCCTTAGGGCAAGTTGGAGGCTTAGGAGTTAGAGAAGAGTAAAAGTTACAGTTACTTTTTGTTCTAGGCTTCTCTGTCTTCTTGCCACAAGATTTTTCCTCAGGCTGCCATGGTGGACTACCCCTAAATCTTCTCCTCCTAGTACAAGCACCCCTTAATCTTAGCTCCTAGCTACCCCAACATATTTCCTTGAGTGATCCTCAATGTGCCAAGAACCATTGTGCCAATTCTCTCAGCCACGTGGGCAATAGGTAGTAGCTTGCAAAATGGGCAACATTTTGCGTTGATCTACCTATAGCATTGTCCTCAACCCCACCTCCTCCCCAATCGACCCATTTTCAAGTTGGAACTCTAGAGCACAAGGCACTCTCCTCCCATGGTAAATTTTGAGCTCCTCCTACCCCTTCTTACTAGCTTCCCTTCTTGAATGAGACACCCTATTGTATAGTGCTTGGGACAGCCATTCAAGCTGCAGCCTAAGATCTCAAATTAGCCTAAAATCCTAGAAGCTCATCCTTTAGGAGATTCTTTAGCCATTCTTGACTTGTCTTACCCAGATTGAAGACATGGAAACATGCAGGGAACTCTGATGGACAGTCATGGAAACTCCATTTGAAGCTTTCCATTCTTGAAGATCAACCTGAGGAACAAGCATGGGAGCCCCACCATTAGAGGAGGAAGCATCAAATCCCTAAATATTTCATCTATTGGAGTACTCTACTCACGCATGATGACTTGATGAAGAACTTGGAATCATGGTGGGATCATGCCTTATCCATCTACTTCATGTTAGATATGATCAATGCCCCACCCTCATTAGGTACTACCAATGATCCATGGTGCTCAAAGTTGTAAGGCCCCCATTATGAGGAGAAGCCAAGTGTGAGCCCGGACATTGGTGGAGTCCTGACTTGTATATCAGATGAGGTCTATGTGACCGGATGGCAAAAAGGTGACCATTGTGGGTCTAATCTTTGGGTTAGACGGAGTGGTTAAGCTGGTAGCAACTCGAGGCACATTGCATTGAGTTGCGTGGTAAGGGAGTTAAAAGGGGCCCCTATTGTGGGGTCCGGGGGCCGCGGAAGCGGCCCCTGGCTGGGGGGTCCCAGGAGGGCCAGCGGCCCCCCTGGCGGGGGTCCGGGGGCAGCGCCCCCGGCCCGATGGTAAAGGGAATATTCCCTGGAATATTCCCTGGCCGACTAGTGGAGGCTCATATGGTAGGTCGGTCAGCAGGCCGACCTAACGACCTTCGCGGGCTATAAAAGCTAAACCCCTTCGCAGCCATCTTAGACTCATCTTTCACCCAGTCAGAGTTGTTGTTCCAGCTAGCCTTAAGCTCTTCACCTATCTTCTGTCTAGATCGCCATCTAAGCTTCACACAGTGGAAGCGCACGGGTGGACAGAGCCATCTTTGTATCAGTTGTTTGGAGTTAAAGAATTTTACTGATTCTCCTCTTATCTGTTGTGTACTCTCTATCTCTTTCTCAGATTCTGTTCGCTGCGCCGTGTAATATTTCACATGGTATCAGAGCCCAGGGGGCTCTAGAGATCGGAGAGAGTGCAAGAGGCAAAGGCTTCAACAGCAAAGAGAAACGATGTCGACTCCGGGAAGCAGTTCTGGCGCATCAGGAAGCGGTGCAGGAGGTGGTGCTGCTGTACCGGCTATTCAAACACTGAGGATTCGTCCACCAACCTTCAGCGAAGGCAAGTTAGATGGTACAAACTACACCTTGTGGAAGTTCAAAATTACTACTATCCTTGATTCTTATGAGCTTCTGGAGACTGTGCTGGGGACTGACGCAGAACCACAGCCTACCCCCGACCCATCAAATCCTAGTGTGATGATTCCTCCGAATGCAGATCTTCTACGAGCTTGGAAACGAAGGAATGCAGATGCATTGTGTGCCTTAGTTACAAGCTGTTCTGACAGTGTTTTGACTCTGATTCAGCATACAACCAAAGCGTCAGAGGCTTGGAATGTACTAAGGAGTCAGTATGAAACACGAAACCAAACAAGGATTCAAAACTTGGAGAATCAACTAGCAGCGGAGAAGTTTGCTGAAGGAGAGACGGTTGAAGCATTCATCACTCGGATTAAGAATCTGCGCGACCAGATGGCTGGCGCTGGGATACAAAAGACTAGCGAAGAGCTAGCTCGGAGGTGTCTTCGGATTTGTCCACAAAAGTTTGATGGACTAGTAACTGCCCTTAATACTCAGGTGAGACCTCAAGCTTTGACTTTTGAGGAGTTTTGTGCATTATTAATGGAGGAGGAGTTGAGGCTGAAAGCCCGAGAAGGAAGCAACAATGGAGATGCTGCATTCTCTGCCAATGCAAAAGGCAAAGGTGTTTCCTCCACCAAAAATGATGGTGACAAAAAGAAAAAGGGCGGCAAGAAGAAGTTTCAAGGAGAGTGCTTCTACTGTAAGAAGAAAGGACATGCAATTGCAGATTGTCGTGTCAAGAAGGCAGATGAAAAGAATGGTACCCTTAAAACTAAAGGGAAAGAGACAGCCAATACGGCTGAAGCAGAGTTGGAATTATTCATGGCGACCATTGAGGAAGTGTGCTCCTCGGCGCAAGAAGAATCTACCACTGACTCTTGGGTGTTGGATAGTGGGGCCTCCCGTCACATGACCAACAAGAAAGGTCTATACAGTTCTATGCAGCCTCTACAAGAATCCATCACTGTGACGGTTGGAAATGATGCTAAATGCCCTGCTGCGGGCACAGGTACTATTTCTTTTGTTGTTGCAAATGGTGAAGTCAAAAAGCTTTCAAATGTGTTGTATGTTCCTGAAATCAGAAGAAATCTCTTATCAGTTGCTGCCATAACTGATCTTGGTCATGAAGTAAGGTTCAAGAAGACAGGTGCAGAAATTATTGATAGTGCTGGCACAATTGTTGGCAAAGGAGAAAGGAGGAACAACCTGTATGAGCTAAGTGCTCTTACAGCCACCGCTGGAGTGGGCACAAGTAAGCTTTGGCATGAAAGGTTTGGACACATCGGATTTGCAGTATTGAAGGAGATGCAAAAGCAAGGTATGGTTGCTCACCTACCTACAATAACTGAATTGAAGGAACCATGTGAAGCTTGTATGATGGGCAAGCAACAGAGAAAGGCATTTCCACAAGAAAGCAAGAATAGAGCACATGCTCCTCTAGAGTTGGTGCATGCTGACTTGTGTGGTAAGATGCCTACACAGGCCTTGGGGGGATCTTCTTATTTTATGTTGATTGTCGACGACTACAGTAGGAAGATGTGGGTGTACTTCCTTCGTGATAAGGCTCAAGCTTTTGGTAAGTTTAAAGAATGGCTAATACTTGTTGAGAATGAAACAGGGAAAAGTGTGAAGAAATTTAGAACAGATGGTGGTGGTGAGTTCAACTCAAAGGAGTTTGAAGGCTTTTGCAAGAGCAAAGGGATCAAGCGTCAATTGACGACGCCTCACACACCTCAGCAGAATGGTGTTGTGGAACGCAGGAATCGTACCATTGTGGAGATGGCAAGATGCATGCTAAAGGGCAAGGGATTGCCTAACCATTTTTGGGCTGAAGCTGTTAATACTGCAGTCTACATTCTAAATCGGAGCTACACAAAGGCTCTCAAGGGAAAAACACCTCATGAGGCTTACATTGGTAAGAAACCATCTGTTTCACATTTCAGAATTTTTGGATGTGAATGTTATGCACATGTTCCAGATGAGAAGAGAAACAAGTTACAACCAAAAAGCAGAAAATGTATCTTCTTGGGTTATAGTGATGAGCAGAAGGCTTACAAGTTATATGACCAAGAGGCAAAGAAGATCATCGCGAGCCGTGATGTGGTGTTCAAGGAGGAGCCGCATACAGTGGAGGAGGAGAAGGCAAGGTCTTCCACTTTATCATCAAGCGAAGAAGTAGTCCACTATGAACCTGTCCCGAGAGCTATCCCTATCCTTAAGGAGGAGGAAGCATCATCTTCAGATGATGAGGAAAAAGTTCACCAACCTGACATCACCCCACCGGAAAAGCCATTGCCGCGCTGGGTGAAGCAGCTCTATGACCACAATAATCCTATGCCTGCATCTGTTGAGGAGAAGGCAGACGGACCAAGGAGGTCTCAGAGAATAGAGGAGCAAAGGAGGGCTTCTGCTCACATAGTCAACATGGCCTTGATGGTTGAGATTATGAGAGAAGTAAAGGAGCCAACTGACTTAGAAGAAGCACTTGCAGATCCATCATGGAAGGCTGCTATGCAGGCGGAGTATGACAGCATAATGAAGAATGACACTTGGGAGCTAGTGGATCGGCCAGCAAAGCGGAAGATTATTGGCACCAAGTGGATCTGGAAGGTAAAGTACAAGGCTGATGGTACCTTAGAAAAGTACAAAGCTAGACTGGTTGCCCAAGGATTTTCACAAGTTGAAGGGTTTGATTTTCAAGAGTCATTTGCCCCAACTGCCAGAATGACCACTATTCGCACGGTACTTGCAGTGGCTGCCCACAAGAAGTGGCCAGTGTACCAAATGGATGTTAAGTCAGCGTTCTTAAATGGTGACCTCAAGGAGGAGGCGTACGTGGCTCAGCCACCAGGGTTTGAGGCCCCCCATTCTGAGAACAAAGTGTGTAAACTGAAGAAGGCATTGTATGGGCTGAAACAAGCCCCCAGAGCATGGTACCAGCGGATAGATAGGTTCTTTTTAAACCTAAACTTCAAAAGATGTGCCTCAGATGCTAACTTGTATGTTTACAGGGATGGTAAAAAGTCTGTAGTGATTGTCCTATATGTGGACGACCTTCTTATTACAGGTGACTATGAAGATATGATCAACCAAACTCGAAAGGCTTTGAGTTTTGAGTTTGAAATGACAGACTTGGGCTTGCTGCACTATTGTTTGGGGATTGAAGTCTGGCAAGAGCCAGGAAAGATCTTCATCTCTCAGAAGAAGTATGCATGGGAGATCTTGAAGGCATTTGGTATGACCGAGTGCAAGGAGATAGCTACACCTATGGAGGTGAATGTAAAGTTATCCGTTGAGGATACATCAGCACTAGCAGACATTGGGAGGTATAGGAGGTTGGTCGGCAGTCTAATCTACTTGTGTAACACCAGACCAGATATCAGTTTTGCTGTTGGTGTTTTGAGCAGGTTCTCAAACAAACCTCATGAGAGTCATTGGAAGGCTGGGATGCGGGTGCTCAGATACTTGAAGAAAACTCTTGACTATGGTATCACATACAGTTTCGGAACTTATCTTGTGGGGAACTGTGACTCAGATTGGGCAGGAGACATTGATTCCAGGAAGTCAGTTTCTGGTTATTGTTTCTCTTTGGGTTCAGGAATTTTCTCTTGGATTAGTAAGAAGCAACCAACAGTGGCATTGTCTTCTACCGAAGCAGAGTACAAGGCAGCTTGTTTTGCTGCATGTGAGGCCGTATGGTTGAGAAGGATTCTATGGCATATGGGAGTGCAGGATGAAGAACCAACTGTGCTGAGATGTGACAATCAGAGTTGCATCGCCATTGCCAAAAATCCAGTGTTTCATGCACGCACCAAACATATAGAGATCCAGTATCACTATGTGCGTGATTTGATGGAGGATGGGATAGTGGAATTGGTCTACTGTCCAACAGAGGAGAATGGAGCAGATATCTTCACCAAAGCACTTACGAAGGATCTGCTTCAAGTTCATCTTCAGAGACTCGGCATTGGGCCGAGGAGATAGTTCACCTATGAGTGGACATTGAGGGGGGGTGTTAGATATGATCAATGCCCCACCCTCATTAGGTACTACCAATGATCCATGGTGCTCAAAGTTGTAAGGCCCCCATTATGAGGAGAAGCCAAGTGTGAGCCCGGACATTGGTGGAGTCCTGACTTGTATATCAGATGAGGTCTATGTGACCGGATGGCAAAAAGGTGACCATTGTGGGTCTAATCTTTGGGTTAGACGGAGTGGTTAAGCTGGTAGCAACTCGAGGCACATTGCATTGAGTTGCGTGGTAAGGGAGTTAAAAGGGGCCCCTATTGTGGGGTCCGGGGGCCGCGGAAGCGGCCCCTGGCTGGGGGGTCCCAGGAGGGCCAGCGGCCCCCCTGGCGGGGGTCCGGGGGCAGCGCCCCCGGCCCGATGGTAAAGGGAATATTCCCTGGAATATTCCCTGGCCGACTAGTGGAGGCTCATATGGTAGGTCGGTCAGCAGGCCGACCTAACGACCTTCGCGGGCTATAAAAGCTAAACCCCTTCGCAGCCATCTTAGACTCATCTTTCACCCAGTCAGAGTTGTTGTTCCAGCTAGCCTTAAGCTCTTCACCTATCTTCTGTCTAGATCGCCATCTAAGCTTCACACAGTGGAAGCGCACGGGTGGACAGAGCCATCTTTGTATCAGTTGTTTGGAGTTAAAGAATTTTACTGATTCTCCTCTTATCTGTTGTGTACTCTCTATCTCTTTCTCAGATTCTGTTCGCTGCGCCGTGTAATATTTCACACTTCAAACACTAAAGAGGTATATCAATTCAATTTTAATATCTCATTTTAATCCACTGGCTGAGCTTAACTCCTTTTTTTGAAGAGATTACTGTTGCATATGACCTCTTAGTTGAGTCCTTCATTGTATGCATGCTACTCACATGAAATAAGTAACCCACTTACTCCCAATTTCCTTCCAATGCATCATGATTAACTCTCCATCATGTGTTCTTGATGTCACTAACTCTTATCTAATCATGTATGTCTTGGATTAATACCAAGTGGATAATACACCATTATAAAAGGGTAAGTAGTAGCCAGTGAGTCACTAGACTACCAAGGTAAGTTGTACTCAAGCCCATGTTCAACCCTTGCATCTCATGAAAAGACCCAATGCTTATTTCCCAATCCATCTCATGTTGGTTGCTTGATTAAAAAATTTCTTCCATGTATACTCCAATTGATGAAAAAGGCTGATGCCATGAGAGGTGGTAAGCCAAAAGATAGGTGACCTTCTCTTAATAAGACCCTGAAGGGGTGCACAACCTGGCCCATGGGGAACTTTACCCATCTCTCGATAATTTTGAGCCTAGTGATACTTATATGTAGGTGCAAGTCTTAGGGATGTCACTCATGAGTATATTTATGCATCATGTGGGTTCAAAATATGGTATTTTTAAAATACATTTTTATACTATTTTACATATAGAAGGGTGTAATATAAAGGGAATATTTCTAGATTAAATAAAAAAGAGTTATGTTTTATTTGAAAAAAATCATAGATAAATATATTTATAAATAGGCCTTGAACACACGTGATCTAGAGGATATACATATAATGGCATCCTTGAGGTATAGGTACACTGCATGGTTACCCCATTCTCGATGAGATACCCCCTATTTGGATACATTCTGAGTGATCAAGGCACCCATGTATGACACTTGACATGTATGTGATCAAAGGAGATGTATGACACTAAAACCTACTTATGTAGTGATGGTAGAGAAAATGGATATTTCAAGGTACTTGGGATTATGCTTAGTATGATTAGGATGTTTCTATGATGATGCTCAAGACCCTTAGCCCATGAGCCATTCATATAGTGCATGTGGGAATTGGGATAGATAATGTTTTGATCACAGGCACTTAGGAGAATAGTCACATAAAGATCCTTGCATAAATTTCCATGTTGCTTCTGGGAGTAAACCCTATAGCTCATCTGAAAGAGGATTTTTCTCCTTTGATTTTAATAAAAAATCTCCCCAATGGGAGTTATGGTCTAACAGCCATTTTTGTGCACTGAGGTCATTGTGGACAGGCTGCATTGAGGTCACTATGGATAGGGTGCATACCACTCCAAGACATGCACAAAATTCCAATCGTAGAATTCTTCGATCATTTTCTATCACAAATATTGATAGCTCATCTTGAAAAGGGTTTCCTCCCTTTTGATTTAAATACAAAATCTCACCGATCGGAGTTTCCTACTAGAAGTAACACCCCATTTATTGACAATGGGTCATGTGAAATGCACTTAAATGGATATTCAAAAAGGCAAAAGCAAGATCCATGAGGAGGTCTAAAGGGAGATTATGGTCTCCACGACCTCAATGAATGATAAACCTAGCTTGATGCTAGATTATTATGGTGATATGCACAAGGAAGTGTCTGGTATGGACCCCTACAACATGCTCAATTACATTCTAGGTCGTCATGAACTTTGTCACATAGAGAGGCATAATGACATGGTTGCCAACCATCACCAAATGCTGCATAAAATTGATGTGGCGATTGAGAAAATGGCCCTCTCAAATTGTTTGACTCAAACCCTAGAGTAGATCACCACTCTTGTAGCCTAGTTAGCCACCACTTTGGCACAAGAAAAGGCAAATGAGTCCAAGTGTGAGTCTCAATGGCCTCCACCCCTATATCCACTACATGGTCCATAGGACATTATTGGATCAAAGGGTATTCCCTCCTTCACCTTACGAGGTCGATGAGCCCTCTCATATTAATAATGAGCCTCTCTTGAGCTCCCCCACCATCCATCTGGCCAATCCTCCAATGAGACCCTTGCCCACCATTAGTAGAAGCTCCCTCACTCTTCCTAGGAGCCCCAATGGCACTTATATGGCTCAGCCGCCCAATCATAGACAATATGATATTAATGGCCACATGGCAATAATGGGTAGGATGGATATAATGGGTAGCATGGAATAACTACACAACATGATATGTATAGACATCATGTTATGTATGGACAGCAAGGCTTTCATGTGCAACAAGGATCCAATGACCTCTGTGTAACAAGATCCTTCTCATTAAGTACAATGGAAAATCCCCATCGCCATTGGATTTGGAAGAATGTATTTCCAAATTGAAGTCCTATTTCAACATCTTCCCTCACATGGATAATCAAAAATTTATATTTACATCTCTCCACTTGCATGTTGAAAGAAAATGTGGCACTTTTGGGATAGAACTTGGATCTAAAGGTGAGAGCAAATATGCTAAAAATAGACCTCAGACTACATCAGTCTTGAATGGTTCAAGAGGTCAAAAGTTCATTTTTCCAAATGTTGTGAAGGGACCAAAAGAAACATGCCTATGATTTAAATGTGGTGATAAGTACTCTTGAGACTAAAAATGGGCTAGACATTGCTTTAGAGCTATAGTTGGGCCTCCTAAACTCACTAAAAAACCCCATGGCCTTGAAACCAAGAGCATATAGATAGTATGAATTGATTTATCAAAATAATGTGTTTGCAAATATAATCTCTAGATTATAGTCCAATGTGATGACCTTCCCGACTCCAAGCAAAAGGAGTACCCAAACATAACGTTGTCTTGCACCTCGTAGCAAAAACAAAGGGAGCACCCCCAACTTATTGTTGTGGCTCCAGTTTGACTCTTCTATACCCTAGGGAGGAGGATTAGCCCTAGGATGCACTATTTCATTATATAGCAAATATGCAACATAGTCCTCTTTTTATGTAATGTTTGAGGAGATATTATAATCCTCACCATATCAGTCCCAAAGGAAATGATGACACTAGACCTACAGCTTGGGAAGCCTCACACTCAACATGAGTCAACTCTTCAAAAACAAGTGATATGCATCCAAGAGATAATTCTCTTGATACCATGTATGAAGATGTGGATGCAAAGTGAATGACTTTGAGTGCACAAAGAAGTAAACTTATAAATCAATAATTGTCAATGTGTATAAATATCCCTTTCATGATTTCACTCTAGCGTATTACATCATTTCTAAGGTAGCACCGGAACGATCCATGCTATTTCCCTTTTTAAGACTTAAATCAAATGAATCCTATATGCAGGAATATATATAAAATTAATATTCAAATGATACTTAATTCCAACAATTCCCTTCCCCCTACCATTCATGATTTTTCATTTGATAGTTAGGTTAAACATGTATTTCATGTATATTTCTTTATATAGAAAGCAATAAACACGTACTTTCACATACAAATGGGGGTAAACTAATACTAAACATCATGCTTTACCTTCACTATACTTGCACAAATATACCCTAGTTTTTAATAATTTTTCGAACACAAAAACTATTTTCCTCTATTTTCTTTGTCCAAAATGATATTTTTGAGTATTTTTCCTTATTTTGTTTTATATAAATTCCTTTTTAACTCTGGATATCTATGTCATTAGGGATTTCAACAGCCATAATTTCCAAAATAGGATTACTTGGCATGAAAATTAGGCTTGCAAGAAATCTTTTGTTGGTGGGATCTTCTAAAAATACAAAGGTAAGGAATGACTTCTTTCTTAGAGCATCAGCTACTATATTATCTTTTCTAGGGTAGAACTTGATCTCAAAATCAAATTTATAGAGCACTTCAATCCATCTACTCTACCTCATATTCAGATCTGACAGGTGGATTTTTGGTTTTCTTGATTTTCCTTGTGCTTGGATTGTTTCACGTACTAAGAATATTTTTAAATGATACTTGTACCTCACCACAATGAATATTTGCTTGGTTTTGCGACTTAACCAATCCATCCCTAACAAATAGTCATATACCCCTAGAGGCATAACTCGAAAGTTTTGTTACTGTGGTTTCACCATCTAACTAAAATTGTATTCTATTAATGGCGTGAGTTGACACTATTTCCCTTCCATTTGCTAATTCTACCATCAATTTTCTAGCTCTCTCTGGGTTTAGCTTCAATTTCTTAGCATACCTTGGGGAAACAAATGCATGAGTTGCACCATAGTCGATGAAGATTTTAAAAGGAATACCTTGATATTCACCTAGAGTTTGGATGACGATTATTTTTTTCCCAGTTCCTTGAATATTTATTGATGCATAGATGAACCCTCTTGCAAATTCATCTTCCAAGGATGGGTCCGATTCCTCCAGTGCATGTGCGGGCTCTAACTCCACGTCTAGCTCCTGAACTTGCTCCTCTCCTAGCCCCATGTCTGCATCCTCTATTATTGAAATTTTCATTTATTGAAGGACTCTGACGAACTTTAGCATTGTCATTACTCCCTTTCTTGCAACATTCAATGTGAAAATAGCTTGGTTGCCAACATTACGACTCATTATTCCAACTCCTATTTGAATTGTTGTAATTTCCACGTTTTGCAGAGCATTAATGATATTTTCTTTTCCTTGATTGTAATTTCATTGTTGTTGATAGCTCATTCGAGCTCTCTTTGAATAGGAAAATCTATTATTGTACTTGTTATATGTCCTAGAAAAAGAATTGGCTAATGGTTGTGCCTTCATTAGAGCATCCTCCAAATCTATAGGTCTCATTGCCTCCAACTAATCATTGAGAGGCAAAATTCAGCCCTTGGTAGAAACACGCCACTTACTATTTCATTGACACGTTAGGAGCATACTTCTATAAAGTCACAAAGCAAGAGTAGTACCCCTCCAAAGTCAATCCTAGTTACTTGAGGTTGGAAAACTCATTCATTTTGAGAGTCTGATAAGCAGGGGAAAAATAACTATTTTGAATAGTCTCTTTGATTTGGTTCCATGTACCAGTCTATTCAAAGACAACCTTGTCCTGACACCACTATTTGCACCAAAGTCGAGCTTCCTCTATAAGCCTCATCCATGAAATCATCACTTGGTTAGCTGCACTTATCCTAGCAGCAAAGAAATAGTCCTCCATCTACTCTATCCAAGTCTAAGAATTAATGGAAACCTTCATTCCTTCACCATTGAATTCTGGCAACTTTACTTGTTTGAGTAGAAACTTCCTTTCTTTTCCCTCCACCACCAACTCAATGACAAGACAATAGCAGCTAAATGTGTAGCAATGAAAGGAACCTAAAAATCATTATTTTATTAGTTTTAGCATGATAAAAAATGTACATCGTAATTTGTGAGTTCAAGAGACCATAAATATTCACACTCTGAGTATTAATATCTTTCATTAATTCAAACATGTTAGCATATTGCCATTTTGAAAGGAATTCTTCCAAAAAAAAACAAACAGAGTATAGATATTTATAAAAGGAGCCATAGGATATACTAAAAATTTTCATAGGATTTTACACACAAGTTGCTAAAAGTTTAGTACATGCTTTTTGGCATTTTATACTAGAGATAACTATATGGATTTAGCCATGGATTCTAGATAAGGATAGATTGTATTATATAGGAGGTTTCTTATACATATCCAGTGCCAAATAACTTTCACAAAGGTTAGGTAGTTCCTTGATCTTTTAATGGTCTTAACGAGACTCGTAGGCTACCATTACCTAGTTAGGTTGAATGACCTTGGCAATGAAATTGTAGACCCATTGATTTAGAGGCATTGTCTCAGTATCAACATAAACGATTGGATTTGGATCACTCTTATGGAATATATAGAGTCTAACAAGTTGTAATCTTTCTACTGAATGCAATGTCCATAGACTATATTTAATACCACTTGTTTGATTGACAAAAATAGGTGGATAAGTAGGTGACTATCCCCATTCTTCATGTCAGGTCCAACATTTAGGATCAAGCTAACATTCTTTAGGAATTAAAATATTTTCCATGATGTGGAAAATTTCCTCCTTGCAGAGAGATAGGACATTGATTTCCTTGTTGATAAACTGTTTGAAACATTTGATCACAAAATGGTTGCAAATCATCATGCACATGTTTTTTATAGTGAACAAAATAATTTATTCAAAATTTCAACACAAAATTTTATTAATAGATGATCACTTAATTCTTAGCCTAGATGTACGTCCATCTTCCCCTTAGATCCTATTCGTATGGGCCTTATGAATTTCCTTCCAATACCTTTTTTTAAAGCAAATTGACCTCATGGAAGTTAGCTAGGTCGTAGACTTCAAATTTTCAATTATTATTTACCAAAATTTTTAAATATTTTACAATTTGTTAACAATTATCCATTTACTATGATACCACATGTAATTTATTCGTTGCATATGTAGAAGGCAATGCTTAGTGGTCATCTAGGGCCTTTTCCTAGTTAGTGCCATCCATTCTCCACTAGAATATTTGGACTTTGATCAGACTAGGTGACTCTAGATTCACCCTACGTAGAGAAGCATCGTACCTCATCCTAGGA
This sequence comes from Lygodium microphyllum, assembly GCF_053477565.2. Taxonomy (NCBI): domain Eukaryota; kingdom Viridiplantae; phylum Streptophyta; class Polypodiopsida; order Schizaeales; family Lygodiaceae; genus Lygodium; species Lygodium microphyllum. The sequence goes on along the minus strand of NC_141160.1, from coordinate 19,889,296 downwards.
GGATTGACCTAAAAGAATTGCTAAAGACCTAATAGTCTCTAACATAAATCTATCACCTAGTTAGGATGATTACTTTGTAATTAATTGAAACTAAGTGTAGATCAATTGCTACACTTGGTTCAAAGTAGAGAGAGATGAGGGGGAGTGGGTCTCGACTCCTCTCCCCATAAGGCAAAATGTCATCATCGGCCCTCTAAAATAGCAATTGATCAAGTTCTAAGATCGAACCCTAAAAATTAGTCATCATAATTGACCCTAGTCCTAAATGTTTCCTTGTTAGGAAAGCACCGTGCTCATCGAGTTCACCCAGCCATCAAACACCTTCTATTAGGAAGAGCCACTTCCTTTTTTTTAAAAATGGAGTTTGCTTTAGTTATCTAACAAAGCATGCTACCACACTATTGAATATTTAAAAGTAGTTTCTTTAATAATTCCTTAGCATGCAGTTTGTTACACATCTTCATTAGGCACAACATGAAAACAATAAAAATAGCCCTTTTCAAACATTTTATAAAATCATATGTATTATCAGGGCATAGAGCTCTATACAAAGGCCACCCTCAAAACTAGAGAAGTGATAACTAGCCCATAAATTATAGGCTCTCAAAGCTAAACCACATCAAATAATATAAGTTTCTTATCCATTATCAAACCAACTATGTATTCTAGATATCTTCTAGACTAGAGCTCCTCATGGTCATGCATGGCTGTAGGACGGAACCTTCCATACTAGACCATCCGTCCTAGGTGCTAGTCTGACACTCATAGGCGAATCCAAAATAATTTGAGCTCATACTGGAGCTCCAACAGTTGAACCTAGTTTTTTTAATCTCATGAAAACAATTGTAACAAACCATGCATGAATTTTCTTCTATAGCTTGTGTTCCACATGAGTATTTTTCCTCCCCAAGTTCGCATGTGAATCCTCCTCCCCCGAAACTTGTAAAACTTTCCCCCACACACATGGATAAGAATCCCAGTTCTTAACTTAAAAAAAAAAACTTATAAAGGTGTCATTAAAAGAAATGCATCATGGGTTGGGGAGGGAGGGGGCTGCTCACAAGCTATCGACTTGTGGTTGCCCCCTAATTACTAATAAAGAATTAATTTTAGCTTACCTCCCCTCACCTCTCTACCATCCCATGTCCCCTCTCTCTTCTCGTCGATGATGTGCCCCCCTTTTTTCAACAAAAATAATATAATAGAGAAGGAGAGTGAGAGAGAGAAGAAAATAATATAGAGAGAGAGATGAGGTGACAAAGAAGAGGGAGAGGGAAGGGAACGATAGGAGGGAGAGAGAAAGTATTGACAATTAGAGTACTTCTTCCGCTTAACCTTTTTTTTAAAGTTAAAAATTTTGGGATATTTTGTACCTCTTTTCCCCTCTAGCTAACACATCATTCATCCACAAATTTTTAATTGAAAAATCAAAAAAAGAATTTTTACTCTTTTTAGTGATAGTGAACCCATAAATATCTAGATATTATATACCAAATGGTAATTTTGAGTTTAGCTAAAAATTTGAAAATTTTACCAAATGACACACACTAAACCAAAAAAAAAATCAATCCTATACTAATGTCAGCACTAGACACCTCACAAGCCTGATGGCACATGAAGCATTCCCCCCTCCCCCCTTCCCCCCCGCCGCCCCCCCCCCCCCCCCCCCAAACACACTTATAAATACATGGACCAAGGTGAGTTGTGAAAAGGTGGGTGTCAAGGGTGAAGCTATGTCAATGAGCTGGTGAGCTAGCGAAAGAGAGTTATGAAAAGGTTCTTACTCATCCTTTCTTCTTACTCTCTATCCCCAAGGTTCCTATTGAGTAAAAGAATATCCCAATGTGTAGTATCAAAAAGTGTGTGCTCAAATATGGTGCACTCTCATGTGCTATGCAATTATTTTTGTTAACTATAGCTTCAACGGGCCTCATGTCATGTATTTCATAAACAAGGTGCATTTCAATGTGTTGTCATCCCCATGACATGGTCATAATTGAGGATTTGGAATATACAAAACCTTGGTGTAGTGTATAGAAACTAGTTCAGTATCATACATAGTCTAAACATGTCACTCATTAGGTGGTAAGAGTTAAAGCTTAGAAAATCAAACCTCTAGTAGCATTCTACTACTAGAATTCTCCTCCTTGATCCTTGTCAATCTTGCAAAACTTGTAAAAAGATTAAGAATTAAATGCCAACCTTCCCTCCCTATCATTGTGTTCTACTAGTAGAATTCACCTCCTCCAATTGATCCTTTCCAATCTTAAGAAACTAGTAAAAATCTCAAGAATTAAACGCAAAAAACCTTAACTCCCTATCATTGTGTTCTAATAGGGTTCCTCTTCCATGCCTTGAAACTCAACTAGTGAGATCCTATCCTAAACTAGGTCTATATATCAAAATAGAAAAAGGAAAAAAGATAGGGCAACATCATTACTTTTGCTTGTCTATAGTCCATAAGGATCGATTTCCTTCTTTGTCATATGAGATATAAGGGTTCATACATGGTTAATTTTCCACTGGATCCTCCACATAGTGAATGGGAGCATTTCTTTGTTGTGAAAGTATCAAAATTGGTCCAAGGGGTCTCTATATCCATCTATCATAGGTGCTAACTATCTCATATCATTTGGTGCAAATAGAGCTAATGGAGCTCCTCTACCACAGTGGAACTATTGATTCATTTTATAGGGTTTTTAATGGTATGTTTGAGGATATAAAAGTCCCCTTCACAATTGACAATTGGTTGCATTGTGTCCAAATCTCCAACAATGTTTACTATCTCGATTGTGGATAGAGGTACTCTACTACAAGATGGTTACCTTCACAATGTACACATTGGGAATTAGGTCTTGTAGGTGACCCTTTCAAGACATCATAAATTTTTGCAAGGTCCACTTGAGATTTGATATTTAGGAGGGATCTATCCAGCACACGCCCTTCTTTAGGCTTAGGTTCTTGAACTATTTGGATTTTCTTAATTTATCTCAACCTCTTTGTTGAGTTTATCATACCTATATCCTCTCATGTATCTAACTAAATGCTACAAGAGGTCTTTACCTAAACTTATTTCTATTGCTATGTCCACTAGTATCTCTTCCAAAGGTTTCTCTATATGCTCTATTCACATCTTCGTATTAAGTGATGAGACATGACATTATATATTTTGTGAGAATTACATGGGATCAAACCCTAGGTTTATAATGTTTGAGCTTGATTTATACATTTTGCTTAGCTCTTTGCTAGCTATTAGGGCTTCAATGGGATTTATGAGAGTAGGCATGGAAACAAAAGTTGCAATCTGTTACTGTAGAGACCACATTAATATACCAAGGTTTGGATAGCACTCATAGAATTTGAATGTAGTATAGGGACCACACTCAAGAAAGACACTTCTTACCTTAGATTTGGTTGGGAAATTGGGGTCTTTAACACTCTTAGTTCTAGAAAATATTATCTTGTCTTCCTTATCAACTTGATAAGCATAATCATCTCTAATTTCACTTGTGTCTAACTGAGGTGGGTTCTCTACTAAAGGTATGCAATGGAAAATGGTTTTGGTTATATGCTTTTTAGGTCTGTTTTGTTTCTTGTCTCTTCTTAGGTTGATGTATCTATGGTCTAATCCTATTTCCAATGGAGGTTGATCTACTCTAAACTCTCTAAACCTACTCAAATTCTGGTGTTAGGTTCTACATCTGTTACTTGGGAAAAAAAACATATATGATACTTGTCTCCCTAGCCAATCCTTGACTCCTAAAGTAAAAGTCTATCTTACTACTCACAACTTTAGTTTGATCTATTGAAGATGCAAGTTTTGCTTTGTTAATTAGCACACTGCTAATTAGTATTTAGATAAACATTGCTCATTAGCATACAAATAAACATTTCTAGTTAGCATATAGATAAACATATGCTAAATTAGTATATATGCAAATATCTCCTAATTATCATACTACTACTAATTAGCATACATGCATACATTTTCTAATTAGGATATAAATAGGACATTGCTAGTTATGCAGGACACTGCTAATTAGCATACAAAAAAATATTCTTGATGAGGATAATTTTGAGTATAGTGCTACAAAGATGGCATGCTATGAAAATATACATTCCAAGATAATAAAAATCATGTGTGATTTTCTAGAAAATTTAAAAAAGAGTACTAGCCAACTTGGCATCCTAGATGGGAGTAGCAATTTCAGATAGTTACCTTTTTGGAAGGTAGTTTTGCAAGGCTAATATCTCAAGATTAGACTTTTAGAATTCTATAATGTAAAGAGATAAATATTTCCTCATAAAGTGTTCTACACCTTGGTATTTGGGATCGGTCAAATTCATCTTACATCTCCAAAATCTAGGTTACATAATGACTGGCTAAAAAGTGCAAGAAATTAGGGTTGCACCTATCTACCTACTCAAGTAGTTGGATATCTTGAACTACATCCATAATCTAAGAATGCAATATGAAGAAATGTTTTTCTTTACATTATGGACCTACCTACCTAAGTAGCTGGATATCTCAATCTATAGACATAATTTGAGAATCCAATATGAGAAATTAGGATTGCACCTATCTACCTACCTGGGCAATTGGATATATTGAACTATAGCCACAATCTAAGAATACAATATGAAGAAGAGTTGTTCCTTACATCATGGACTATCTATCTACCAAAGGTTTTGATGACATAACCCATGACATAGTAGTAGAAACCAAATCTTGGGAACATAATTTACTACACTATGATATGGCTATAGAAATCTCCTATCAAGAGAATGGAAATTTGAGAATAGAGATAGAACTAAGTGTAGAACTTAAGTAGCACATATCTTTGAGCTTTACCTCAGCCTTATATGAGTTGACTCAGTGACTATACATCAACCTAAGCATCAATTTTATTAAGATCATTTTTCTTGTACTTTTGTCAATTTGTTCATACATCAATCAAGTTTTTATCCTCTCTCCTATCTAGAATCTGCTGACTATGTTTATTGTATTGACTTAACTTTAAACAGTATGTGGTTGCAATTGCAATACATCCCATTCTCATTTCTCATGATAGAAAAGCCAACTTACTCTCTTACTCAGGTAAGCTATTCATGAATATATGTGTGCATCACGTGGGTTCAAAAAATGTATTTTTAAAATACCATTTTTATACATTTTTTTACATATAGAAGGGTGTTATATAAAGGTGTTATTTACAGATTGAATAGAAAAGGGCTATACATTATCCATGAAAAATTCACAGAGAATGATATTTATAAATATGCATTCAATGCATGTTATGTAGACAATATATATATAGTAACTTTCCTGAGCTCTCTTACAAAAGCTTTGTATGATTGATTCTACTTATTAGGAAGCCTAGTAAACAATATGAGAGTTTTCTTCTTGATTGATATTATACCTATTTTGAGAGAAAGGAGAGATAGATCGATTCCTTAACCAATATCAACATTGCATCTTCAACAAAGGTTAGTAAGAGAAATTATGCCACTCAGAAGCATCTTGGTGTGGAGACAACCCCCTTTCCTCTCATGACTCATAGAATATGGTAGAAGACATAGACAAAAGACTAAATGTTGATCTAGTAAAGCCCATCAAAAATGGCAAAGAAAGGAATTCTTGGTATCTATTTAATAAGATAGACTATGAAAAGGATGAGTTAATAAGTCAACTCAATTATGTGAAGATTCCCAAGGATGCATTGGAGAGGTTGATGAAGTTATTTGAAGTTAGAAGCACCTCAACAACTACAACATCAACAATCATCAAAATCATATTGGATACTCTTATCCCTCCTATGAAAGAGGAAACAAAAATGTTAGAGGAGGATATACTTGTAGAAGTGTTGAGGGCTGAAATGACATGATTTTTGGCTGATTTTTGTTGTTTTTGTGGATTGAACAATTGATTAGTGGATATATGATGTTCTGACATGTTTTGTTGATGTTCTATTAGTGTTTGATTATTCCTATTTGGGTCTATTGAGCTTTCGTTTTGCTCTATTTTTCTTATGTATGAGAGGTTAGAATAATGATTAATGAAGTTTGAGAGTTTTTGAAATATTTTTGATTGATTTTTAATGGCTTTGAATCATTTATATTGAGCTAAATGCTTTCTTATGTCTTTCTGTTAACCCTCTATTGACCGTCCATGTAGAGACTTTGTTCCTATTCTATTATGTTCTACATGCCTCTGTAAGTGTGATGAGGGATTGATGTGTAGTTTGGGGAAGTTTTCCAACCTTGGAAAGATATGAATGTAAGTTCAAAATAGCTCAAAGAAGTGGAAGAAGTAGCTTTTGAAGACTTGAAGTAAAGATGAAGTGGCAATGACAATAGTGAGGTCTCAAGGGACACTATAGTGGTCTTGGTGACCTTTCATACTAGACATACCTCTTGGGAGGGATATGCACAACCAAAGGGGGGTTATGAATTATTATTATTGATTATCCCATTTTACTATTGAGAGAGGGAATGTGTATGAGTGAGAGAGTTAGAGATAACCAAAACTATGCAAAACAATGTATCTATGAGTGAGGGATTGTAAGAGAAAGCTATGGAACTTTTGAAGAAGAATACTATGTGATGATTTCCATTCAAAGTGATGCATTCTCTTATGTCTTTGTATTCTATTTATGAATTCTATGAAGAATATGAAGAGCATGATCAATTTTGTTCAAGTTAAAGGCATGGGAGAATTGTTTCTATGAAGTTGCGTGAAGATTTCTTGTTCATGGTGTTCTTTTCCTTGTTGTGGTCATATCAAATATGAGAAATATATTTTTTGATGATACAATATTGATTTTCTCGCATTAGATTCGTCATTTTCTTGCTGTTTCTCTTGGGGCTCCATGTTTCTGGTGCGTAGCTGGGGAAAAATCAACAAGCATTAGAAGAGGCTGAAAATGAAGGAAATGGCATTACTGAGAGGAGAATGATTCAATGGATCTTGTCAAAGTTCCTTCTACCACTAAATAATTGGAGATCCTCATTTTCCAAGCCACTTTCTACAAGAATTCCATCCCATAATGGTGGAAACATATTACCATCATGATGCAAACTCTATGTGGTGGAATATTTCCTCTCCATGTTGAAGCAATAAAGAGGTGCATCTTGGTGAGAAATTGTTTGGGAGAAAATTAAAGTGCAAAATCAGAAAAAATGACCATCCATGGAAGATTTAGCATTCATTGAGATTTTTCCAAACATCATCAAGTGGGAGATTGTGAAGAAGCTTTAGGAGTTGTGGTCAGTGGAAGTTCATCAAAACAAGGAGGAAAAGAGTTGGAATATGTTTGTAGATGCTCAACAATAGGATAAGTGGGACGCATGGTGCACTGACAACCTTTTGTTTTTCCAATTAGCAACCCACAAGAAGTTAGTGGATAGAGTATTCTTTACAACATACACTATTGAAACTATCAGAATTTTGCATTACTATGATGATGGCACCACAATGATACTTAGAAGAATGAGTTTTGATACCTTCAGGCCGAATATATTTCCATTTGTAGTGGATTGAAAGTTGAATTCAGACACATTGAAAAGAAGGAAGTAGAAGAAATTTTGGCCAGAGAGTCTTGCAAAGACTGAAGCCTCCTTTGATTATGTTATGTGGATTACATATGAACAGGGTGGAGCTAACTCCCTGATGAATGACCAATCAAGAGACAAACACTAGAATGCATCTAGAGGTACATGAGAAGAGAGAATACAAAAATCAAAGCCAAGAACTAGATAGTAGAAGAAGCCTCATTTGACACCCTAGTAGTACTCTTTACAGAAGCCCCCATGGTGACTCAAGGTCCCCTTCCTAGTTAGATCCACCCTTGAAATATTAATGATAGACAGCAAATATAGTCACATTACCAATCTTTAAGGGAGAGTGCCATGAAGACCCTAATCTTCATGTAGCAGAGTTCATGGTTGTGGGAGATTTTGCTCAACCACCAAGACCCACGGACTGCTTATTGTTTCAAGCGTTCCAAGCTGAGCACTAATGGCTACCTTTCACATAGCCGATGTGCCATCCATATCTACAGGTGTAGTGAGCTTACCTCCATACCGACTGAGTTAACTCCTCTCTCGCACACTCCGGTAGCTCTACAATTCAAGTGCAAGCTTCAAGCAAGCTCCATCCCCAAGCTCCATGCTCCAACCTCCATTGCTGCGAGCAAGAGAAGAGAAGAGAAGAGAAGAGAAGAGAAGAGAAGAGAAGAGAAGAGAAGAGGAGAAGATGGTGAGCTTCTCCTACCCGGTCCCTCACCCTCACACACTCACTCTCTCACACTCTCACACTCCCTCTCTCAAGCACAAGCTCAAGCAAGCAAGAACAAGTAGAAGAAGAAGAAGAGGAGAGGTACTTTTGGCCACACACAAGAATGAGCTTCTCATTCACTTTTCAACTTTATATACAAAACCCTAAATCCCTTTTGGGCGATCATCCCATTTTCCTCTTTTTTACATAATCGACCGTAGGCTAGGCCCTTTTTCCCATTGTCCTTCTATCTTCCTAGATTCCTTTCCACTGCCCGTCTACATTTACAAATTGCACAGGTGAGAGCCAGGTGAGAGCCGACGCTCCTTGAATAAAACCATGATGTGCTTGCGCTCTTTTACAAAAGTTTTGACTTGCGCTTTTCCTTGTGCGCCTTTCTCTCTTATTTAGGACTCTTCTCCTTGTGCGTCTTTGTCTTCCGTTTATCTTTGCCTTGGCCTTTGTCTTTGTCTTTTGCTTTAGCTTTTCTGGATTTTCCACTTTCATTCGTTTGAGGATTAACATTGCTTTAGCTTTTCTGGATTTTCCACCTTCGTTCGTTTGAGGGTTAACAATACCCCCCTCTTAGACGAGTGTCAGTCCCATGGCACTCACCGTCATAGGTAGCAGGCGTTAGCATGCACCGAAGACGTGGGTGGAAAGGACGTCTATGGTTACCATGAGGGAGTGTTGGTACTGATGGGGAGGAAGGTCGTTGGGGGCACATTGGTGGGTTAAGTGGTAGGTGGTAGGGCAATGGGAGTTGGTGGTAGGGTTGTTCTTTGACGGGGTTGCACTGATGGAGTACAGGTGGCAGTTTGTCTAGGGATTCTGTACATGATGATTCTTGGCAGGCTTACAGGGTGATAAGGATAGGAATTCAGAGTTGAGTGTTGATGAAGAGCGAACAACACCGTCGTTGGAGTCTTCAATACCTGCAATTGGAAAACCTCTCATGTGGTCTCTTCTTAAGGGGTAGTGCTAGTCTTCTTATCGTGCACAAGTCATATTTTGATTAGTTTGGGAGACACGTCTAACTCTAAGCAAGCCTGGAGTATTGTCCTGCACTTGAGGACCCAAACTGTGTATATACTTCTGTGCATATATTATGTGAGTGCTCGTCCATACTTAGATATTATGTAGTTAGAAGACCGCAGAATAGTTTCTCATAACAATATGTGGATGAAGCAAAGTTGTCCATGTTGAGAAGAAGTACAGGTGAAGGTATATGAGACATCCTTTGCATTGTGACTGCATGACGTAGCATAAGTGAATACAAGGACACCGCACTTTTGGTAGCTAGAAGCTATTGGACTCACTTGATGAGGATGGTGTACTTTTCATGGCCAATCGTGCGGTGCTTACCACCACTGATTGCAATGGTACTAAGGCAGAGTGCAAGAGAGAATTGTGCAAGTGGGTCAAGGTGACAGGTCTAACCATATGAGAGACAAGCTCCCTAGGTATGTCCTGCCCTTGATGTGCCCTGAACAATTGTGGGTGATGCTATAGGGCGAGGGGACTAGGGACAGAGCCAGTCGACCAAGGTCATTGGATGTACCTAATTTAAGGACCCCTAGGTGCTGTGCTGTGATCGTGGGTGCTTCTTATCTTTTCGTTCGTTTCTTTTTTTTTTGTTCTTTCTTTCTTTCTCTCTTTTTTTCCTTTTTCTTGTGATTTTTTCTTTCTTTCTTTCTTTCATTCTGTTCTCTTTTTTTTTTGACTTGCCTGAGTACAACCATTACAATATGTTGAGGCTAGCAGCCTTTCAATGGGTTGGAAAATGTCAAGCTTTGAAGGCTCAAGAAATGGATATTATAGTGATGATTGTGCCCTATCTCGTTGTTAGAGAAGCAATTGTTGAGATGGGGAGATACACTTGAGATATTGCAAATATCCTTGCGACACACGCGATGTTGGTACAATTGAGGTAACGACTGCCATGAGCCAACTATAGAGCTTGACCCAGAAAGAGAGGATAGCCCATGAATATGCTTTGGGCCATGCGATGTGGGCGGTCGGCAAGGGTGATTTTTGCTTTCGACAGCGTGGCTTTGCCGCAGCTCTTTGTGGGGTCAATGGTCTTGCGGTGATCGGGCATTGAACACTTTCGCACAAAGACCTGTATCATCCTGCATCCACTCGTCACTTCATGAGAGTACATGCATGGTATATGTCGCAACTATAATAAACCAGTGCAACGCAAGGAGACATCACTTATCTGAATTCTATGATGTTGACTTAGATATTTATCACCTGCGCTTGATTAGCTTTTTCTTTTGCTAAAGACATGAAATACATTAAATGCAGATATGAAAAGTTCATATAATTGGGGAACATGTCAACACTTAACCATTTGAAGACAAAGAGTCCTAACCATATAGCTTTTAATAAGCCTTTATACAACATGGGGCTACTCTATTTGTATGACGCGGGGTGAGTCTGGGTGGTCGGGCGATTGGGGGTCTGCTGGTGCGGGGCTCCCGTGGGGTTGGGCAGGGAACATGTCGGCCGGGACATGAATGGTGTAGTCCCGAGCCGCCACCGTTTCCAAAATGCCTTTAAATAGTTCATTGAATTCTTCCCTGTCCCAAGCTACCCTTTCTGCCCTTGAGCATCTGGTGCCTGAGCATACGTTGGGGGTTTGTGCCACTGGTGTTTCCACATTGTGTGCGCCTCCTTGAGCGTCCGCTCCCCTGGCCCACGCCTTCTTCGGTCTTCGTCCGGAGCAGTGTCGCTTAGGGCCGCGTTTCTTGGCGTACCTTTTAAGAGTGGGCACGTAGTGCACCAGCAGAAGGGCATGTGCTGCATGTTCCCGTCGGCCCTGCGAAGAGCGTCCTTGCAAGCTAGCTGCCCTTGGTTCTCCATGTTTTCCTCGCGGGGGGCCTGTAAGATGCCAATCAAGGATTAGGATTCGTCACATGATAAGACCATTCATATGTAAGGGATTATAGTGCAGGTTATCAAGCGCATAGGACGAGAAGGGGAGCGGTGGGGCATGCAGTGTTGTTGTAGAGGGATGGCCCCCGTGATGTATATTTAGCCTCCTACCATTAGCAGATCTTGGTTCATGCCGAGTTACATCGGCTGGCGGTCATGGATTTAGGCAGGGCTCCTCCTCGGAAGGATAGACCGGAAAGGGAAGAAGGCGTATAGAAAGGGACTACACCCTGTCTACACCATCAGAGTTGTTGGTCAAGGCTTCCTATGGCGGTAATGTGGGTTGCGTGCCCTTCACTTGGAGGTGGGGATGGTCACACAGCTTTTAAATGCATGATGAGAGGAGGACTTGAGAAGCTTAGCCTGTCAGACCCAACTCTTCTCCCTACGCTTGACTATCATTGCTTGTGTGTGTTGATATTGTTTATACACGATGACACAAAAATCAGTGTTTATTTATATACATATTTATGAATCCATGTCACTTCACGAGGATAAGAACCAATTGTAGAACTTGGGGTTGTACTGGAGCATGGCACACACATCCAGCACTCGTGGCAGCTTACTTAGTACCGATAGATATTTTGCGACATCGAGCAGCATGGACCCTTGTTCGAGTCTACTGGCAACATGTAACTCCTCCTCAGTGAGAATCTTATCAAACAGAGAGTTTTCTTGGCTAGGTCCAGCCAAGTCCGTATCCTGAATGGCAGTCACTCGAAGGGAAGTTGGTGCCACATAGGTTGGGTCTCTTTGAGATCGCCATTTGGCCAATCGCTCCTCAAAGACTGTCATGATTTGAGCCCCTAGTTCGGCCATTGCAACGCGGTTCTCACACCAACGCTATTCAAATTGACTTCGGCCCTTTGTTAGTTGCTTTAGTTGCTCTATCTCTAAGAGATTTGGTTGGCAGAGCACATCATTGAACGTGACAGCTAAGTGCAGTTCGTCGGCTTCCTCGTCCGAGATGAGTCGTATGCATTCATGCAGGAGCCTGTTGTAGTGCTCGTTAAGATGTTCTTGCTCTTCCCAGGATAGAGGAAAGGGCAAGTAATCTCCAAGCTGCTCCTTAGGGATTGTGCCCACATCCGCAAGGACGTAGACTCATGCGAACACCTTGATCTTAGCATCCAACTTAGCTACGCATTCTTTGATACTTCTATGTTCAGCGAGGGCTTGCTTGGTTACCATCTCATGCAAGGTTCTAGAAGTTTGTCTAGGCTTTAGCATAGCTAGGGGTTCAGGCCTATATGAGCAAGATTGGTCAACGCTAGGATTGCTCATGCTCTTGGGGTTTCCATGTTTCTCTTGAGGCTTCGTTATTGCATCATGGTTCACCTTGGGTGTGACTGGTGTGAATTCATCATTCCGTCGTGACAGTTTTGTATCCACTCTTGATTTGTCAATGCGAGTTCTATTGTCGGTGGGTTGAGTGTTGAAAGCAATTGTTGATGGCAACGCTGCTTTGATTTTTCAGAGCACATGGATGTGACTGAGGTTTCACCGCTATTAGGAGAGACACCAATGGGTTCATTGGTGGATGGACCTGATGCTTTATTCCCCAGCTCTCCATCGCTCTTGGGGTCCACAACCACATGTGATTGCTGTTGTCTTCATTGTTTTCTCCTATTTTTCCTGGTCAGTGAAGGTGCATCTCTTAGCGACTCAGGACCCTGGACTAGGTCAACTGTTGATGTGCTTGGTTGGGCCTCAACATTTTTTTTCTCTAGTGTGTCCTTATGGGACATGGCCGTGGCCGGATGAATAGCCTTGCTAGGTTGTGAGAGCACAATTACCTCCCTTTTCGGAGAGTCTAGCTCTTCAGCCAACTCCCTTGAGTTGAACTCCTCCAACCTAGGCTTTAGGCACTCTGAAAGTGCTGGAGTTTTCGAGGAAGTTGGTTGCGACACCTCCTCCACACGTAAACTACTAAGGACACGTTCCACACAGGGCATTGTCACAGCCAAGGGCTGTGATTGCTGTGATCCCTGATTGGAAGTAGTAGCAGCTAGTTTAGTGGGCTCGCTACCTTTGGTGGATTGCGGTGTCAAGTCCCTAGGGCGATCGGAAGTGGCTGTGTCTTTTGTTACCCTTTGAGCACTTATCTGTGTAGATCGAGCATGAGTTGATCTAGTCACATTAGGTTGCTCATGCCTATCCTTGGGTCGAGAGCTACGGATGGTGTCATGTCCCACCTCTTGGACATTTGGAAGCTTAGAAGGAGATAGAGATTGGAATTGAGCAGTTTCCCTTGACAACCGCTGTTGTGCTTCCTATGTCCATTTGGAAAAAGAGGATGTAGGAGATCTATGACTCTTAAGTGGACTTGGCACTGGCTAAATGATTTGCTCGAGGCTATTAGACGATTGTGCCATTTGCTTTGTTGAGCGATCAGCCTTGCCTTGAGCAATGTTGTGCCTATGATGCTTGTTCTCCCCTTGGGAAATCAAAGGCTCTTTGGGCACTAATTATTTTTGTGCATGCTCAATGGCTACATATGACATCTATCTATTTAGCATGCTAGGCTGAGGCTCTTTCTTTCGAACAATCATGTCTAGTTTGTTGCCTCGAGACCTAGAGTTTCTCTTAGATTTCCTCATGTGCTTCATTGCTTTTGATGCACTCTGGCCTTCAGTTGATGAAGGCGGTTTAGCAAGGGATTTTGGTACCCAAATCCATCGGTTATCTGCGTAGTACCCTTGAGCATGTAGCAACGCTTTGGATATCCATCGCGGCGTTGTGCTGACCCTCCATCAGTGCCTGCGTCTATAAGGCTTGGGCTTCTTTTGAGGTCTTCTACGATATTTGTAAGTCCAAAGCCCATCCTTGGCATTGTCTCTTGACCTTCTTGTTTCACGCATGACCTCACTCACTGGTTCTCACTGGTCGACCTGTGCTTGTATCAGTTTTTCTGACAAGTCCTTGCTCTCGTTAGTAGGCTGCTTGACTATTACGTCAGCACCTTCCTTGCCTTTCCCTCGAGGTTTAATGAGGTCACCCTTGCTAAAGGTTGTGACTATCCTCACACCCGATAGTGTCAGGTGTATCCTCTATGCTACATAGTTGGCCTCACACTTGGTCGCCCTTTTGAAGGGTCTTCCTAGGAGGGTTTCTTTCCCGCAGCTAGCACTATTTGGAGGAACATGAAATAGGATAGGAAAGCTTTTTATTTCAATTTTTGCAAGGATTTTGCACTTCCCTATTAGTGCTTGTGGTTGTCCCCCGTAAGGGCTGAGAGTTGCACTAGTCGGTGTGAGCTCTGGTTGGCCTAGTAGGGTCCATGATTCATAGGTCAAGATATTAAAATTAGCTCCTTCATCAATCAGAGCATTGATAGTATGCTCTCTTTTCGCGGTGAGTTTGACCCTAAGATAAGCAAAGTGGTATTATGTCTTCGTCTTCCGGGTCTTGGCTTGTAAATTTAAGCCTTCTGACAGATGCCTTTGAGTCCCTAACTGCACAGTTAGATGTGGATTCTCCACCAATGTCTTGGGTTGTCTGTGCAGTGTTGCTCAAGGTACATCTCTCATCAAGAGTGTCATGTCTAATCATCTTGGCATTTGTAGCTTGCTGATGTTACATTTCTCTCTAACTAGACATGGTATGAACACAATGTCTTTGTGTTCTCGTGGTGTGGCCTTTTTGCGCTTGATGGCTAGATTGGCCCATTGATGTTCTAGGGTCTCTGTTTCTCTCTGTTCGGGTATGGGCTTTTGGTTGCTCTTTTGCAAGTGAGAATCCATGCTCATGTAGAGCCATTACTACACTAGGGTCCAATTTGGAGGAGGTGCGGAGGGGGTAGAGCCCCCCGGCCCGTAGGGCCGTTACGGTAAAAGCCATGCACAATTTGAAGGACCGTTTATAGCCAAATTTTGAACTACATGCTCTAAATTTTAGCCCAGTGATGGATCTATGATGTGCCTTTAGCTCTTCATAGCCTTTGGGGTCAATCTTGGGGTTTTGATGTGTCAAAATTTGTGTTCTAGATACCTGTCCGATTTTGACATTCCGATTCTCAGATGTCCAATTTTCAGGAGTCCGATTATTAAAATCGGATGTCCGATTATCAGAATTGGATGTCTGATTCTGGGTGGTCCGATCAGCCCAGTGGTCCAATTTTGGTCAATCTGATTTTGGGAATCGGATTGAAAAAGTGGTTTGATTTTAGAAGTGGTCCGATTCTAGGAATCGGATCAAACAGGGTGGTACAATTGCCTCGATCGGACGAGCGTCCGATCGGACAGGATGGTCCAAGTGGTCCGAGTGGTCCGATTTCCAAAATCAGATGGGTTGGTTTGAGTGGTCCGAGTCCGAGTGTCCGAGTGGTCCCATTTCCAAAATTGGATGGGTTGGTCTGAGTGGTCCGAGTCCGAGTGTCCAAGTGGTCCGATTTCCAAAATCGGGCGGGTTGGTCCGAGTGGTCTGATCGGACAGGATGGTCCGATCGGTGGACGGTTGTCCGAGCATCGGATTATGGACTGGTCCGATTCTGGGACTCGGACGAGCTGGTCCGACTATGCGGACGATGGCCCGCGAGTTGCACGCGATGCCTTTAGGCTGACGTCTACTACACCAAATTGTCCAACACCTTCCAGATAGGTGCAAGTCACTACAAGGGAATGCCAGACATGCTTGGAATCACTATGGTGCTCGAATCAAATGGCACTCCAAGGATCTGTGCCCCTATTTCCCTGTTTTAGCTTGTTATACAGCAACAAAAAACCCTACTATTTGCTTCTTTTTCTTTGTTTTTTCCTATCCTAAATGCATCCAAATCACAAAGTAAATACCTACACTACTCCATCTCATGACATAAATCTCAAAAAATCAAAAAACCTACTTGCCAAGGAGATCGAATACCATCTTTAACCCCCTCACTTCCTACCTATGTCAAGCACTGGTTCGGGAAAAACCCTACTTCAATGCTTGATTCGAAGCACGCAAAAATCCATTGTCCCGGCAACGGAACCAAAATGTGGGAGCTTTTGCTCAACCGCCAAGACCCACAGACCACTTATTGTTTCAAGCGTTCCAAGCTGAGCACTAATGGCTACCTCTCACATAGCCGACGCGCCATCCATATCTACAGGTGTAGTGAGCTTACCTCCATGCCAATTGAGTTACCTCCTCTCTCGCATACTCCGATAGCTCCACGATCCAAGTGCAAGCTTCAAGCAAGCTCCATCCCCAAGCTCCACGCTCCAAGCTCCATTGCTGCGAGCAAGACAAGAGAAGAGAAGAGAAGAGAAGAAAAGAGGAGAAGATGGAGAGCTTCTCCTCCCCAGTCCCTCACCCTCACACACTCACTCCCTCACACTCTCACACTTCCTCTCTCAAGCACAAGCTCAAGCAAGCAAGAAGAAGAAGAAGAAGAAGAAGAGGAGAGCTACTTTTGGCCACAGACAAGAATGAGCTTCTCATTCACTTTTCAACTTTATATACAAAACCCTAAATCCCTTTTGGGTGGTCATCCCCTTTTCCTCTTTTTTACATGGCCGGCCGTAGGCTAGGCCCTTTTTCCCATTGTCCTTCTATCTCCCTAGATTCCTTTCCACCACCTGTCTACATTTACAAATTGCACGGGTGAGAGCCTGGCGCTCTTTGAATTAAACCATGATGCGCTTGCGCTCTTTTACAAAAGTTTTGACTTGCACTTTTCCTTGTGCACCTTTCTCCCTTATTTAGGACTCTTCTCCTTGTGCGTCTTTGTCTTCCGTTTCTCTTTGCCTTGGCCACTGTCTTTGTCTTCTGCTTTAGCTTTTTCGGATTTTCCACCTTCGTTGTTTGAGGGTTAACATTGCTTTAGCTTTTCCGGATTTTCCACCTTCGTTCGTTTGAGGATTAACAATGGTAGCACATGTAGCTTACAATGCTAGAACCCTTGAGCATTGGTTGGCAATATTCCCTACCACTTTCAAAGGCACACTGTTTCAATGGTATGAGAGACAAGCAACACAAACTTTTGGCACATGGAACTTGGCCTTCCTCACTAAATTCAAGTGTAAAGGTTTTGAAGAGTGGATGCGAGATAAGTTAGTCCTCTGGTAAGTAGGTGGAAGCTTATGTCTCTAGAATGGAATCCATACTAAAGAGATGGACCAACCATCATTTGGATGAAGGCATCCAAAAGGGAGTTTTCCTTGAAGGCCAAAAACCAGAAGCTCATAAGTTTGTGGAGCTCATAAGACAAGTCAACCTACAAGCTATAGTGGAAGGTGCAAGGCTATATGATGAAGTTGAAGCAAGGCTATCAATGACCTCAAGAAGAGGATTCTTATCCCCTCCCATGCCAAGAATGGTATATCCACCAAATGTATTTCCATGGATAGTTCCTTACCCCTACCCTCAGATGCAAACAATGGTGCAATACAATGCACCAAATTTATAGTGGCCGCCGCAGACGACAATACCTCAAATGATGGTTCAACCACAACAAAAATGGCCTCAAATAGTTCCCTCAAGTGGTAGAACATGAACTTTATTCCCTCTTGGATGGATTCAATTGATATAATCAAGTCTCGATCATAGAAGAAGAAAAATCCAAAAGAACTTTCACAACAAAATGGGAAACCTATGCTTACAGAGTGATGTTATTTGGGCTTTGTATTACTCTTGCTACCTTCCAATGAGTGATGATAGCCGCATTCCAAAACCATCTACATGACTTCATTGAGGTAAACCTAGATGACTTCTGTGTCTATAACCTAATCTCTGAGCATGGGGGACACTTAGAGAATTGTTTTGATAAATGTCAAGAGTATGGAATCTCTCTCAACCTCAACAAATGAAGCTTTGGAGTCTATGCACAAGAAATAGTAGCTGACCTATAAGGATAAAAAAGATTGCAGCTTTAATAGTGCCAACCAACCTCAAGCAGTTGAGGGGATTCCTCAATCATGTGGGCTATTACAAAAGGTTCATTACACACTTTGTAACAAACAAAACCCCATTGCATAAGCTCCTAGAAATATGCAGATTTTACATAGACCATTGATTGTGGTGAAGTGTTCAACACTGTGAAAGAGTGTTTGATTGAAGCACCCATTCTGTAGCCTCCTGATTGGACGGAGTTCCATGTGCACATTGATGCATCAATTGAAGGCCTAGGTGAGGTCTTATGCCAAAAAGGCTCCTCAAAGTTAGATCAACCCATCTATTATGCAAGCCTAAAAGTAATTGATCGAGAAAGAAACTATATAGTGACAGATCTTGAGTGCTTAGCAATGGTGTTTGCCTTAGGGAAGTTTTGACACTACCTACTATCAATGCACTTTAAATTCTATGTGGACCATGAGGCCCTATCCTTCCTGATGAACAACACAGATGTGAAGGGAAGAATGATGAGATGGCTTCTTCTGTTTCAGGAGTTCTACTTTGAAGCGATTACTAAACCTAATCATTCCTTTGTCCTCGTGGCTGATCATCTATCATGAATCACTTAGAGCAATGAAGAGGAGAAAGATGACTTGGACCTTCTCGATGCTTTCCTCTTTCTAGTCAAAATTGTAATCCTAGTACGCAGACATAGCCGACCTCTTGGCAACCCAACAGTATCCCCCTGGTATCTCCAATCGAGAGAAGAATAAGCTTCTGTTGGAATCATTCCCCCTACACCATGTTGTTAGGTAGTACACTATGAAAGAAAGATAAGGATGAAGTATTGTGTAGATGTATTGCAAGAGATGAGATTGGGGTGGTTCTAAAAGCATGCCATGATGAGTCTTGTGGAAGATACTTTGTAGGAGAAGTGATAGCCACGAAG
Organism: Lygodium microphyllum; assembly: GCF_053477565.2. Taxonomy (NCBI): domain Eukaryota; kingdom Viridiplantae; phylum Streptophyta; class Polypodiopsida; order Schizaeales; family Lygodiaceae; genus Lygodium; species Lygodium microphyllum. The sequence continues at coordinate 19,870,319 of NC_141160.1, read as the reverse complement.
GACTTGCTCGTAGGATAATAGTGGGGCCGACCCTCCACAAGGATGTCTAATGACAACTACAAATGTTGTGATGCTTGTCAACAAATGGGAAATCCTACCAAATCTAGCACCATACCACTACAACAACTAACCTTCTCCTAAATCTATTCGAGAAGTGGGGATTTGACTTTGTTGGTCCCATCAATTGGCCAACTAGAAGGAAGCAAAATAGATACATCTTGGTATGTACAAACTATATGACAAAGTGGTATGAAGTCAAAGCTCTAAAGCTGGATGATGACAATAGCATGGCTCTATCCCTATACGAAAACATCATCATCTATTTTGGCAATTTCCTAGAGATCATTAGTGAAAAAGGTACTCACTTTCTCAATAAAATTATGGAAGAATTGACAAAGTTGTACAAGATCCACCATCGCAAGTCCATACCCTATTACCCCAGAGCCAACAACCAAGTCGAAGTTAACAATCACATCCTTTTCTCGATTCTAACAAGGACGCTTGCTGCACATCACCATGATTGGGATGATCGACTTATAGACACCCTTTTGGCATACAGAACCTCCCATAAGGCTACTACAAGACAAATCCATTTCCAACTAGTGTATGGTACAGAAGCCATCTTTCTTGTTGAATTAGAGGTACCCTCTTTGTGCATGGCTATGAAAGAGCACTTGGGAGATGACGAGTCCCTGCAATGCCAGCTCTTGCATCTGGAATGTCTAGATGAGACCCGCAGGATTGCCCTGCAATGTATGGAAGCCAGACAAGCCCGCAGAAAGGCCTATCATGATAGCTTCATCAAGCTGAAGGCATTCAAGAAGGGTGATTTAGTCATTGCTTATGATTCAAGATTTGGCAAGTTTCTAAGAAATCTTTAACAACGATGGATGGGCCCCTATAAGGTACTTGCCATCAATCCTAATGGCTCTATCTAAGTGCAAATAGTCGATGCTTCTGATGATCATTTCTTTATTAATGGCTATCGCCTCAAGAAGTATTACCCTCCCTAGGATCTTGACAATTACCATCAATAGCTCCTTCACTCTTTGCACATCGATCGGTAAGGATTTACCTATTTCTCCCGATAGCCCTTTTGCTTATCCTCATGAGGTGTCCTCATTCTATTAACCCTCATAGCCACCTTCCATACCAATAATGCTCCTTTTCTTTTTGATCCAATAGATGTGGCAAGGATGGTTATGATACATGGTGTTCCTGCCATTCTCCTCTTTCAAAAGAAGAAAAAGAAAAAGAAAAAAAATAAAAATAATAAAGATATATCTATCATAGGAGAAAATGACTTTGGTCCCTGTCATGCCAACCTATTCTTCGAGAAAATGTGGAAACACCCTTGGGAATAGATAAATATTAAAAAAGAGAAAAAAATGAGAGAAATAAAATTCAAAACTATTATCGGAGAAAAGGAAGAAATTCCTTGTCATAACATGCCTCATTCCAAGAAAAGGTGGCACACACCCTTAGATGGGAAGTTGGCTGAGGAAAAGGTGGCAACACCCCGGAGTCTAGGATAGTTTAATTACTAGCAAAACTCTTCCAGAAGTAATTCAAATTTTCCTCCCTTGGTGCACTAGATCCTATAACCCCATCAATGCTTCTAATTCCTATAACAAACTATATTTCTAATGTGTAATCCAAGTACCAGACTTATTGGCTACCTCCTTGGGTACACCTCTTCATTAACCAATCTGAGTTAATATCATGAACCCGACGAAGCAGATCTTCATCAACAAATCTTGATTGATGTGAGATTTCATCCTAACCGAATGGGGATGTGAGTGTGGAATGTCCTTTGTATTCATCAATAGAGCATTAGACAAAGGGTAGGGTAAGTGACTAGTCCTTGCCCTTTATATCCAACAGAGAGGTGAGATGTGTGAATGGAGTGTTGCACACACGGGATGGGCCTCTCAATGCGCAAAGCACAAATTGTTCATGTGCACGATATTACCATGCTGAACGAATATGCTGTGGTGAGCTGTGGTACCTCTTAGCGCTAACTACGATCCTCTACATATCAACGACACTTCTGCTCAAACATCTGCAAATCAGGCCAAGTTTTTCTAGCCCTACCCCTTTTGATTGCAAGAGTCAATCATCTTTTAAGTGTGGGGATGCAGTGTATGATTTGCAAACAAGTGTTAGGCCCCTGTTGATTAGTTCATCCAATCTATTAAGGTTTTAAATGTGGGGATGTGTCTCTGCGCATTTTCTTTACATACCTTTATGAAAATATCCCTATTGGAGGATTCTTGCATACCATGTCCTAATTTTTCCCTGAGGGAGTGCCTTGCCCACCCACCATCCTATTTTCACCCTATCTCTTGGGGTCGTTCTTTATCTGCTTGCCTTTATTCTTTATTTTGATGTGTTTTTATGTGAACATATCCTACGTTCATCGAAATAAAATTTTGACCTTACCACCCTGTTCATCCCTTCAAACCGGCCATTTTTTCTTTTTACCGCCCTCAGTTCCAAGCCACAAATCATGAGTTATTAATTTTTAAAGAATTTTTGGTCAATTTAACGTGTTTCCATGCAAACATGACTTTTTTGCTTCAAAACAGCAATCTGATATGATAGCCCTGATCTACTATGCATCATTCTGATGTACGGTTTGTCTGTTATTAGTTTTTTCATATTTATGGGTATTCTTGTGTGTAGATTTTGGCTCTTTTTCCATATGAATATACCCTAAACAACTTGAAATTCAGTTTTAATTAGACAATCTTGTTCGACTTGCTCCCTTGCACAATTTTTCTCTTTTCTTCATCATGTTTCGGTCCACCGATTTTATGTTATTGAATTTTTTGTGTGTTCTCGTGCTTGTTTTTTCTATTTTTTCATGTGAATGCCCTTTAACACCACCAAAAATGCTTTTTGACCTACTAGCCCTGTTCCCCAGGTTTTCCTTGATTTTTTTCTTTTTGTTTCGATGCACGTATTTTCTTGTATTAATTCTCGACTTTGTTTTCGTTTGTATTTTTTACGTGTTTCCATGCAAACGTGCCTTACTATCCCCGTAACCGCATTCTTCTTTAACCATCCTGTCTATCACTTCCTTGCGAACATTTTTCATTTTCATTCTCCTTTGTTTCACTTGCCGAATTTTTTCATATTTATTTTTCTTTGCATTTTTGGGTGTGTTTTTTCCTTTTTTCCCATAGGAACGGATATTTTTCCTATTGGAATTATGTTTTGCTGTGACACGTCCACCACATCATCTTGGATATTTTTCCTTTTGACTGTCCCTCGTTTAGATTGATGGATTTTTCAATATTAATTTTCGTGTGTGTTTGGAAGTCCAATTTTTGTCTTTTCCCCATGTGAACATCCTTAATTGTCCCTGGACATTCCGTTTCACTTTTCTGCCCTCTTCCTCTTGTGCTCCGGTATTATTTTCCTTTTTTCCATTCGTATGCTCCATTTTCTTGCCCTTCATCGCCATAGAGATCATTGAATTTGATGCATTCTTCAGCAAGATCTATTTTTAGTTTCCGGTGCTTGGTTTAATTGTTATTAATTTTTCCATAATTTATGTTTTGACATTTCACGTGTTTTTGCGCGAATGCCCGTGTTTTTGTGACTTTCCATGTATTGACGCATCCATGCCGACATCCTTCTCCCGTGCTTCTGCCATGTTGACTCCGTCGTCATAAATTTTTTCTACCCCCCCCCCCCCCCCCCCCCCCGCGCGCCCACGTTCTTGCACGACGTGAGACGAGGGGGGATTCTCAATTTTCACATTCACAAAAAACTAAAACCCCAAGAAAATTATTATTAACAAAGAAAAAAAACAAATATGAAAAACACCAAACCTGCATAGCCTTCCCTCCCTCCCCAACCATTCCCTCACCCCTCTCCCTCTCCCTCTCTTTGTACCCTTTGTACCCCCCTTCCCCTCCACATCCTTCTCCTCCTCCTTTCCCCTCCTTCACCTCCCTCCCCTCCCCCATCCTTTTCTCCTCCCACCTCCTCCTTTCTCCCCTCTTCCTCCTCCTGTCGCTTGCTTGCCCCCTAACGGATGCCTACACGGCAGCCTCCACTGTCACTTGTGGAGTCATCTACCTGCCCGAAACCACCGTCGGTCGATGCCACTTAAATCCACGGCTCGCATGACTTTTTTTTTGTCCACCACCTAGAGTTATCACATTCACCCACCACCTAGAGCGTTGTCATCGCGTTGTGTTGCCTGGTGCCCTCGCCTCGCTGCTTCCTCCGCACTCTCCGCCTATCCCCCATGCTCGTGGGCATCCCTTGCACCACACCCACTACCAGAACCCCCACCCCCCTACCCATCACTCTGGCCCACCTACTAACAAACCTCCCCCCCGCCCCCCCGCCACACACACACACACCTCATCCAACCCCTAACAGGTTACCCCCCTCTTATTTTTTTCCAAAAACAACTATTTCTTGAAAGAAAAAAAAATCACTTCGATTTTTCCCTCCCCCTTAATACCAATTTCCAACATGTTAAAAAAACCCCAATTTCAAAAAAAAAAACCACAAATAAAGACAATTGAAAAAAAATAACTTACACCCCTATGTTCACACACGGTCCATGTCATCTCAGTACCATATTTTCCTCTTTTTTCATTTTTGAGAAAAAAGTCCATAAAAACATTTAAAAATTGTCTAAAATTAATCAAAATTCAAATAAAATAAATGAAATAATAATAAATCATAGATAATAAATCTATTTTTTAAAAAAATTTGAAGTATTTCATATTAATGGAAGAATGCTAATAATAAATAAACATATTATAATTTAAAAAATTCACAAAAATTTAATATGTCATATAAGTTCCCTAAAATCTTGAGAAAATAAGAAAACATTAAATTTTTAGAAAATTACAAATGAATTTCAATCATGATTATGACTCCTAAAAATACATAAAAATTAGAAAACATATTGAAAATGATTTTATTTGACAAAAAAAACTTTAAAAATGAGACATTGAGAAATTTTCTAAAAATAGTCTTTTTAATGCCTTTAAAAATTTCCCAAAATTTCTTCTCATATTTCTAGTATTTGTGTTACCATTTGGATACCCACATCTAGTTATTTATTTATTTATTTATTCACAAGTAAAAATCAAATACCAAACTTCATAAAGAAAAAGGAGAAAAAAAATGAAACCAAACCAACTTACCACACATAACGATACATTTATGAAAAACCATTTAAAATTTAAAAAAAACAATATATAATTTTCCAAGTGTCAAACACTTTTTTATCCCCTTTGTTTTTATATTAGAATATCGTTTTTCGTAACTTCTAGAAGGCCAATTGCCACTTGGTCGCCTTGTTGTTTACATACGAGGATTTTTTTTTTTTTTTTTTTGAGAGTGAGATTCTGCACGTCAGGCCTTGTGGGTGTCCACATGTTGCCAAGTTTTTCTCTTTCCCTCCCTCACATACACTATCACACACATGTAATTGTAATTAAAAATCAACTAACTGTTACACCCACCAAATTAATAGAATGTACATCCTAAATTTTTAATTAAAAAGAACCGATTGTTAATTTAGAAAAGAAACCCCGCCATTGCATGGGCACATAGCACCATAACCCACTTAATTTAGTAACTTAAAATCCATTCACAAGTTCATGCACATACACACTATATATACAAATAATTTGTAATTAGAAACGAATCCCCCAAAGTCAGGCATACATGCACTTTGCGCCACAGATCATATAACTTTTTAAAAATGCATTGCATTTGTAGAGATCCCTAGTTTAGTCAAGTCAATATAAGTTGGGGTTAGGCTACATGAATAACTTACCATTCATTATTTAATAATGAAATGTGATTAATTGATCATCTAATGAAATGAGTAGTGTTTCTTTCACTCATCCACTTCACCACACCATAGGTATACACCATACGATTACACGGATTGGGATTTTTCTTGGTCAGAGATGAAGATATTGTCTATCTATATTTATTGTGATAGTTGGACTCTATGGTTTAGTCTTGATTTTTGTATTATGTCTGGTATACAGTATGCATAGAAATTTATTTTCTTTTGAGTGTTTGATTACAAGGTTTTTCCTTGTCTATATACATGTATCACATGAAGCTTTTTGTCACATATGTATGTAGGTCATGTCAAATTTTTCATAGGATATGGAATGCTTGGGGAGGTCTGGTCTAGTCCAATCAATGTGTTGTCATTGCTATTTTTGTTTCCCCTATTATTTATCTTAGTGGTGTTATGTGTGGGTTTTGCAAGAATCCTTCCCCCTTTTCCTAGTTGTGTGTGTGGAGATACTCTAGTGTGGTCTAAATGGCATCTTCTTCCACTCCTTCACTTGTGATCCAACGTATACCATTACCGGTTCATGATTATTCTCTTCTCTTGGATGCTGATTGTATTTGAAAGGATGGCCTTCATCTCTTTGTGGCCTTGAAGCTCCCTCTAGTGGATGCAAAGCTCTGTTATTCTTTCCTGGATACTTACAAGAATCTTTCAAGCTTGGTTTATGGCTGCCGATTTTGTCTATCCCCTATTACTGTCAATGAGGCCTTTTTCCTACCTTTTGCAGCTTTCCCTGCGCCTAGTGGTAATCATTTATTATCCCCTACATGCAGTGGTCCTTGCCTTGTCGCAAAAGAAAACCTCTACTCCTTTGGTGGCACATAAGGTTATCACTAGTTTAGGAGTATTCGGTGGCACATATTTCCTATCCTTTATGGAAGCAATTATGCCGATTCCTCTAGGATCACTTAATGTTAGGCAAGCCTACTTCAAAGTGTTTGTCCAGAGAACTCTTCACAGTCTTTATCAGGATCTTGGAAGGGGTAAGCTTAACTGGACAACCTTTTTGTTGGCTAAGATGGATCAATATTTTTAGGGAGTCACAAAAGATCAACTCAGTAATGTGTCTGATGGGGTTTTCCTACAGAAAATCATTCAGGTGGCATCTCCCTTAGGTGGCATTCCTTTGCCTAATCCTATTTCCCTTCCACAACAGTCTCCTCTACCTATTCCTCCTCCTCCTATGGAAGTCAATTCAGATCTAGCGAATGTATCCCCTACCAAAATCATTCCAAAGAAGCATCGCACACAGGGTCCTTCTAATCCTCTACCTACTCCAACCCTTGTGGTACATATTATGATCCCTGAGGTGTCTGGTAGCTCCCTTTCCTCGTTCCCATCTTGTAGCAATCTTTGTGCAACAAAATGGAAAGGAAAATTGGATCCATAGATTCCTCTTTCCTTGCAAATAGTACTTTCTGGAGCTATGTTGTCACAGCTAGTTTTTGGTGCTGAAAATGCTTTGGAGACTTCCATGACTTCATGTCTTCAGACAATCTATACGGGAGTGTGTACTTCATTTTAAGACAAGGTGAATTCTTTGACTAGTCAGTTTAGCAAAGCTCTTGTGGATTTAGCTTCTGAAAAGACTTCTTTAAGTGATATCCATATACAAATGATTGCAGCTATGGCTTTGATGGATTCACAATAGGCCATGATTAATGAGTTAGAAGCTAAGGTTGCTACTTTAGAGGAAGCAAATGTGTCCCTAACCAAGGAGAAGAATGCCACCCTTGAGAAAATGATTGAATTAGCTTTAAGCTTGGTATCTATGAGGGCCAATTACAACATTCTCAAGAGACTATAGAGTCACAAAAGAAGTTTATTAATCAACTTAATTAGAAAGCTGCTACTCATTTTATTCCTCTAGCCCCCATGATATCTTCTTTGTTTTCTAAGGAAGAGCTAGATCATTTGCAACAAAAGGCTAAACTGTGTGATGGATTTTTTGCCAAGGTAGAGCGCCTTCAGCATGAATTGTGTACAAGAGAATGTTTCTCACTATGCTAATTCGCGTCACCTACATCATCCTTTTGGATTTAGTATTAGCATCAACACTTTGCATTGTACATCTCCTTGAGTAATGTGGACTTAGAACCTCTAGAGGATGGTTGGTGGAATATGTGGTCAGTAGATTTACTCAAATTAGTATTTGATAGATTTGTTGATAATTGATCTCTCATGAAGCTCAACTATTATATTTTATGTATCTCCGAGGAGATTTGCACATCCCTAATAAGGAGGATATGGAACTTGCGCAGCTTCTCTGCGCCCAATGCCTTCGTGAATATGTCAGCTACCTGATCCTCTGTGCTGACATAAACTAGATCAATAAGACCTAGTAAAACCCTCTCTCGCACATAGTGATAATGCACCTCAATGTGCTTTGTTCTAGCATGATAGACTGGGTTATTTACCAAGTGTATACTACTCATATTGTCACAAGAAATGACAACTGGCCCATCTGTAGACTGATGCATATCATAAAGTAGCTTATGCAATCGAGCTACCTCACATGCAGCCATTGCTGCACCCCTGTACTCAGCCTCTGTGCTCGACAAGGCAACTGTAGGTTGTTTCTTGCTGCTCCAAGTGACTGCAGCACTCCCAAAAGAGAACACATATCCACTGGTAGATCATCTATCAGAAATACTACCAGCCCAATCAGCATCAGTGTATCCATGCAACTGTATCTAACCCCAGTCTCATAAAATAGTCCATACTGCAATGTGGACTTCACATACTTGAGTATGCGTCTAGCCACATCCAAATGTGGCTTCCTTGGAGCTTGCATAAACTGACCTACCAATCCAACAACATAGCTCAAATCTGGCCTGGTAATAGTCATATAAATCAAACTTCCTACTATGCGTCTGTACATAGTAGGGTCTTCTAGAAGCTCACCTACATCTGTGCTCAGCTTCACATTCTGCTCCAAAGGAACTGAAATAAGCTTACAGCCTGTCATCCCATATTTGGACAGCATGTCCAATCCATACTGCCTTTGCAAGAGCTGTATCCCACTTAGTGATCTAATCACCTCAATGCCCAAGAAATAACGTAGCTCTCCCAAATCCTTCATCTCAAACTTCTGCTTCAATAGCATTTTCACATGAAGGATATCTTCATCACTGTCACCTGTCATAATCAAATCATCAACATAAATGACAAGTAGCATAATACCTTTCTCTGTTTTTCTCACATAAAGTGAGAAATCTGCCTTGGAAATCTGAAAGCCAATAGTGACAAGATACTGTCATATCTTGTCAGACCATGCTCTAGGTGCTTGCTTCAAACCATACAAGGCTTTCTTCAACCTACAAACAAACTCAGGGTGAACATCATGCACATAACCTGGTGGCTGCTCCATATAGACCTCTTCTTGCAAATCACCATGCAAGAAGGCATTCTTTACATCCATCTGATGTAAAGACTATCCCTTTGATGCAGCCATAGCAATGACTGCTCTTACAGTTGCCATCCTTGCAACCGGACTGAATGTTTCTTCATATTCAATGCCATATGTTTGTGCATACCCCTTGACTACTAATCTTGCCTTGTATCTGTTCACAGGACCATCTGCATTGTGCTTCACCTTATAAACCCACTTACAGCCAATTGCATTTTTACCTTTAGGCAAAGGTACCAATTCCCATGTAGCATTTGCTTCCAAGGCATCCATTTCTTCATCCATGGCTTTCTCCCATTTTTCTTTTCCCATGGCTTCCTCAAAAGAAGTGGGTTCTGGTTCCTATATCACTTTAACCATATATGCATAGTGAATGGCTGTAAATCCATCATATTTTAGCCTATCCACAGGGTACCTAGCTCTCCTAGACCTGCGCAAAGTAGGTTCACTCCCAGGTGCTCTCAAAACATCCCTGGTCTTCCTTACTCTAGGTGTAACAATAGAAGGAATACCCAACTCATCATCAATGCTCTGTTCTGAGCCACTGGATTCACCATCCACATAAGAGTGACCTGCATTCACATCAAACATGGGCTGATCAACCTTTTCTTTTCCTTTTCGTGATACCTACATACCACTATCTGCATTACTTTGAGAATATTCTCCTGATCTCAATCTGCCTGTCCATAGCGAAGAATGTGAACCACTGTTAGAGGACGCTCCAGGTCCACTAATATTTTGTGACTGCTACTGTGAATTCTGTGCAGCATTACCATTTTGTGCATCTACATCATCAATCACATTTACTGGTTTATACCAGCTACTCATCTCATCAAAAACAACATCTCTGCTCACTGTAAACTTACGAGTAGAAGGGTTATAGCATCTATACCCTTTTTGCTGCAGAGAGTAACCAATAAAGATGCACTTCTCAGCTCTTGGATCCAACTTGGATCTCAACTCATCTGGCACATGTACATAGGCAATGCAACAAAAAATCTTCAAATGAGAAATATCTGGTTTCCTACCAGTATACCTCTCCTCTGAAGTCATCCCATGTATTGCTGCAGTGGGAGTCCTGTTCATTATGTAGACTGCTGTAGCAACTGCTTCAGCCCAATAAAAATCAGGCAGGTCTTTTTCATTGAGCATGGCACGAGATACCTCTCCAATATGCCTGTTTTTCCTTTCTGTAATTCCATTTTGTTGTGGGGTATGACTGCATGAATATTGCTGCTTTATGCCATGCTCTTGCAGGAACCTTGCAAACTCATTTGAGAGGTACTCTCCCCCTCCATCTGACCTTAGGCATTTTATCTGCAGACCTGTTTCTTTTTCAACCATAGCTTTAAGAGTTTTGAAATGCTAAAAAACTTCACTTTTCTTTTTCATAAAATACACCTAAACTTTTCTACTATAGTCATAAATGAAAGTGACAAAATAATGAGAGCCTCCAAGAGATGCAGCTTTAGTAGTCCACATATCAGAGTGGATTAATTCCAATGGCTTCTCACTCTCTTGAACATGTCTAGGAAACGGTTTCCTTGCCTGTTTTCCAAACTGACACGCTTCACATACCTTATGCATTTCTGCAACCTTGAATTTGGGCAATCCTGCAACAATATTTTGGGCTTGCATTGATTTAAGTCGTTGTACATTAACATGACCAATGCGTTTATGCTAGATATCAATATCTGCAACTACACCAGTCCCATGTGCAAACATTGCTGCACTCAATTCAGGCATGTCTGCATCCAATGTAAACATTCTGCCCTTCTTCTTTCCTTTTGCTATCAAGCGACCTTTATTTTTCATATCCTCAACAAAGCATCCATGAGGATTAAATCTGACCTGCAAGCCCTGCTCAACCATTTGACCAATAGAAACCAGATTCTTGGTGATATTCGGGACATGAAATACATCGGACAGGTATTTCTTTTTTCCATCCTGCATAGACAAAGGAAATTTTCCAATCTGCACAATAGGATGTGCAGTATCATCACCAGTCTCCACAAATCCTGGTTTTTCCATTTTCCTTGCATCCTCCATCCATTTTGCATGACCTGTCATGTGGTTTTATGCACCTAAGTCAACATACCATACATCATTGCTTTCTTCTGCACTTGTCACAGAATTGTTCATGTGCTGCACCATAAACAAATGCTCATTTCTGTCATCACCCTGTCTACTAGAAGATGCATAATTCCCTTGTTGCAGTTTTCCATTCATCATGTCATTCTGCTTTTTATAGCAGTCTTTAGCCATATGACCCATTTTACCACAGTAGTAGCATTCAACATTACTGTTTGCATTTTGGCCTCTTTGCCATCCACCATGACCTCTTTGGCTCCCCCTGCCTCTAGAGTTACCACGTCCTCCTCCATAGGACTGGTTTTCTTGAGTTTGCTGCATATTCTGATTTCTACCACGGCCTCCATATCGGCCTCCTCTACCTCTGCCTCTACCTCTTCCAGCATTTGAGTAGAAGACAGCTTCTTTTGAAGTTCCTCCTGAAGAAGATGCACCACCATTTCTCTGCTCCTCAGAAATTAGAAGAGCAATCAACTCCTCAAAATCAGGAAATCTTTCACGAACGGAAATGGATGTTCGGAACTGTGCATAATCCTCTCCTAGACCATTCAAGGTCACAGAAACTAAATCATCATCTTCCACTGGCGACCCAATGGAAGCAAGTGCATCTGCAATCTTCTTCACCTTCATGTGGTAGTCATTGATGCTCATATTTTCTCTTTGCACATTATGCAACTCTTGCTTGAGCTGCATTTTCCTAGCTTGCGTATTTGTGCTATACATTTTTGACAAAGTATCCCATGCCTCCTTTGGCGTACTTGCATCTTGAATATGCACAATCATAGAGTCTGAAATGCTGATAGACAGCCAGTACATAACTTTCCTGGCTCTCTCATGCCATGCTTTAAATGCCTGCATTTTCTGTTGATTGGGAACATCAGGAAGAACTGGTTCTTCTTCATTTCCTGCAACAAATTCCCAATATCCTTTTCCCATAAGGAAATTCGTCATTCTAAACTTCCATGCTTGGAAGTTATTCTTGTCAAGCTTTTCAGTGACAATCTGTGAGAGAGAATCAGACGCCATTACAGAACACTGCAAAAAATTATGTCACTACAAAGAACACAGCTTCAGCCTCACAAAGGCAAATCTGCAAAACTGACGAAAGTGGTATTTGACCACACAGTCACTTCCTAGTGACGATTTTGCATAACCAGGAACCAAGGATGATTCTATAACTCCCAATGTCTCTGCACACAAGCATACGATGCAATTTCTGTGGTAACTGTTCACCGACTTGTAGAACAGTGGTCACACTGCATAAAACAGGGCTTTTTCTGAGTGCGTGCAGAAAACTTCCGCCTCCAAAACAGGCCCCAAAATGGCCTCAAATAAAAAAAACAAGGTCGCCAAGGGCTAAAGGCCTTTCCCGCAGCATATACTGCCCTCTTGCTTCACTGCGAAGGGCGTCTCAACCTGAGACAATGCACTCCTGCACTTTCCAGCTGTGCTACCTTCAGTGATCTGCTCCCAAAACAGAAAATGAAAGCAACACTACTCCTCTTACCAGAACACCGCGAGCTTGGCTTGCTTTCTTGAGATCCTTACCACGAACAAGGCTCTGATACCATGTCAAGATTGTGGGAGAGAAGGAAGGAGTCTCACTTGTAGCTTTCTTGCTTGCACAATGGGGGAATACACACAAGGGTGGAGGCTGAAAACAGTTTTCCTCTTCTTAGTTGTGTAAGCCAAAAGAACTCTAGTACAAAGAAATAGAAGAACCCTATATATGGGTCTCAAACCAAACTCAACTAACTAAGGTGGTATACTAATTGAGCCACGAACTAGAGTAGATAAGGATAGCTGTCATGTAGCTATTATTCATGGGCGGTGTACCAACTGCGTCTGCAACTGACAAGTCGGTGACATAAATATACAACGGTCACCCTGGCATATCACGAGTGGAGCTCGATATCTCAACACAGTGTTTAATTGGCCTATCATGCTTGGTTCCTGGGACACTTCGGCGCAATGTTCCACTTCTTATCTGCGATTTGCTAGAGCACATGCTTCTTCTAAGGATACTTCAGTACGCTTGGCATCTCATTTTTGCTGGTATCTTGCTTTTATGCATTAGTGGTCTCACCTGAATACTAGGAAGAGTATTTTGAACTTGATGATTAATCCAAATAAGGATGTGACTCTTGCTCAAATGGATGTTTTGTATTATTTTGCACAAGCTTTTTCTACTAGGTTTATTATCATATTGGAAAGGATGTGTTTCTTAAAATTTCTTCAAAATTTTCATTTGCATTTTGTGGATGAGACCATGAGTTTGGAACATCTTAAGTTGAGTATGAAGTTCAAGAAAAAATATCTTCATCCTACATAGCCTGTGGACAATCTCTTGGATGTATTGATCCTTTTTAATGCAAATCTTTATCCTTGCTCTTCAGTTTTTGGAAGCATGTGCTATTTAGACTACATTGTCTTGTTTCCATGTGAGTTTTGTAAATGTTCTATGGTATATATGTGGTATTTTATCCCTCTTGCATGAAGTTCAAGATGAAGATGAAGCTGATTGAGAAGATGACTGATGATAATTCGTGATTCTATCTATGAGGTGGATGCTTATGGTGGACTAAAACCAACCTCTTATATCCTTTAAAAGTTTTTCATTCTTTTCTCTTTCCAAGCTATGATAATGGATAAATGTGTTTTCATTTTGTTGTAATTTTATATTCAATATAGGTTACGAGTTGAGGTCATACTTGGATGGTGTTTCTTAAAGATGATGAAGGAGATCAAGATGACCTATATTTTGAACTTTTATTCACTTTTTCTTAGGTCACGAGAACACTCCTTGATTAAGTACGGGGATATATTGAGGGCTATAATGACTTGATTTTTGCTGATTTTTGTTATTTTTGTAGATTGAATGGTTGATTTTTGATGGATTTTCTATGTTGATTAATGGATTTAGAAGTGTTTTAGAGTATTTTGGATTAGGTTTATTAGGTTTTGAAAACTCATAATGGTTTATAGTAGAGATATGATATTGTGACATATTCTGTTGATGTCCTGTTAGTGTCTAATTATGCATATTTGGGTTTGTTGTCTTGCTAAGTTTTTCTTCTATATGAGAGGTTAGAATAATAATTGATGAAGTTTGAGAGTATTTTGAAGCTTTTTGATTTATTCTTGATGGTTTTGAATGATTTAGGCTGAGCTAAAGGCTTTCTGATGTCTTTCTATTAATCGTCTGTTGAACGTCTGTAGAGCCTCTGTCCTTGCTCTATTTTGTTCTACATGCCTATATAAGTATGATGAGGGATGAATGTGTAGTTTGGAAAAATTTTCAAACCTTGGGAAGAGATGAATATAATTTCAAAAAATCTCAAAGAAGTGGAAGAAGTAGATGTTGAAAACTTGAAGTAAAGATTGAAGTGATAGTGATAGTAGTGAGCTCTCAAGGGACACTATAGTGGCCCTCATAACCTTTCATACTAGATATACATCTTGGGAGGGGTATCCATAACCAAAGGGGGGTTATAAATTATTATTATTGATTATCCCATTGTACAATTGAGAAAGATCATGTGTGTGTGTGTGTGATAGCCAAATCTATGCAAAACAATATATCTATGAGTGAGAGATTGCAAGAGAAAGCTATGGAACTTTTGAAGAAGAATACTATGTAATGATTTCCATTCAAAGTGGTGTATTCTCTTATGATTTTGTGGTCTTTTGATGAATTTTATGAAGAATATGAAGAGCATGATCAATTCAAGTTAAAGCCATGGGAGAAGTATTTCTATGAAGCTGTGTGAAGATTTCTTATTCCTAGTGTTCTTTTCCTTGTGGTCATATCAAATATGAGAAATATGTTTTTTGATGATACAAGATAGATTTTCTTATAGTAGATTTCTTGTTTTCTTGGTATTCCTCTTGGGGCTTTAGGAAGAGGAAGAGGTGCTTCTAGACTAAATGTAGAATGCAACTATTATCATAAAAGAGAGCATTATAAAGAGAATATTGGTTGAAAAAAAAGAAGGAAAAATATGGAAACTTCATGGAAGAATAAACCTCTCATTTTGAGGAGGAAATTGTCCTATCTATTTTTGAACATGATATTGCTAACAAGGTAAAGGTTGAAAAGCAAGATATTTTAAGAACGTGGATTGATAGTGGGGAAAGCTCCCACATGATCTCTCATGAAGAATACTTTAGCTCTCTATCTAAAAATGTTAGGCCAATGGTGTACACTACTAATAATACTCTGAATACAATTGTAGGAAAAGGAGACATGAATTTTAGAGCTATAAGTGTGACTGATCACTCATGCATGGGTGGACATCCACATACATCCTCCATATGTAGCATTGATATATTTTATGTGACATCCTATGTGGAGCAACTTAAATTTTTTGATAACATTAGTTTGAACACTATAAGTATGGTCTAAAATATAAGTATAGTCAAGCATGTGCCCATGATTACTTATAATGCGCATTCATTCACCCATGTCTACACTTTGGCAAAGGGAAAATCTGAATGGCTATGAAAGGGGTTCAACTCCTCTTATGCCCAAAAATTGAGATAATTGAAATATACTTGCATTGAGACTCTCCACCTAAAGTGGGAAACTTCTTTGGTAGTTGTCTTAGAGGGCTCTTCTTGCATACCATCTCCTAGAATTCACAAAGCTCTTGAGATTAGGTAGTTGAGTGCTTCTAGGTCTACCTCAAAGGGAGAGCACTTGGCCCACTCCACAATAAGAGGAGAAACTATGGCACCAAACGAGACCTCTAGGTCTCCTAATAGCACTCTAGCATCAAGTTAAGAAAGCCACTTATGGGATCAATCAAAACTTAGACTAGGCAAGCATCACACTTTGGCTCAAATAGAGTGAGAGAGGAGGGAGAGTGTAACTCAACCCCTCTAGCCATAAGAGTAAAACCTCAACTCTGGTCCCCCTAAAATAGTGTTGTACTAGTTCTATGACCAAGCCCTAGGAAGGCATCAATTTTTTCTCTATCCTATTTAAATTATGAGAAACAACTTGAATTATGATGTCCACCCTACCATAGGATGTTCTCATTAGGAGAATGCCCTCTTGCTTTCCTCTATAGAGATATTCTTTAGTTTTCTAATTACATAAGCACACTTAATTTTGGACATTCAAGATTATCTTCCTTAATTATCATTCTTAGCACAAGTTCCTTCACTAACTTAAGCATTGATATGAAAACATTACTCAATAATATTTTTAAACAAGGAATCATTATTTTAAGTATGAAGTAGAAAATATTCAATTCAAGATGGAAAAACCCCATTCTTTTTGAATGGGGTAGTACAACCCTCCAATCATATCTTGGAAACCACCAAACCATCCTCTAATAAGTATGGGGGTCTTCAAGAGTCCACTATATTTGTAAGATGTCACCTCTTTCATTGGCATTATGGTAGTTACTAACTAGAGCCTTGCTAGTCACCTTGGGTAAGTTACTCATGAATATATGTGTGCATCACATGGGTTCAAAATAAAGTATTTTTAAAATACCATATACATATATATATATATATATATATATATATATATATATATATATATATATATAAAATAAATATAAAAGGGTGTAATATAAAGGGGTCATTTATAGATTAAATAGAAAAGGATATGTTTTATTCAAGAGAAATTAATAGATAAGGATATTTATAAATAGACCTTGAATGCACATGATGTAGAGGATATACATATAGTAACTTCCCTGAGATAGTCACCGCAATCATTAGCAAAGGGGATACTTATGTAGAGAGACACCTCTTTGTAGTGGGCCCAGTCCTAATACTTGTTCCACCAATCAATTCCTGGTGTGGGAATTTAGTGGGATGCTTGAGGATACCCATCCTCACAAAAACCCGTACCATCTATATGGAATATAGTTGTATGCAAGAAATCACAGCCATAGAAAATATGGGCTAAGCTACTGCAATAGTTTCTTTAAAACCCTCTTTAGAAACTATAGACTCACTTAGCACAATTTCTTTTGTGCAAATACAAAGATTGAGTACTCTATTTGATTTAATAAAATACTAGAATCTACTTATATAGCTGAACCCTACATCTTTTAGGAAATAACTCCTTAATTTATGATCACTAGAATCTATTTATATAGTTAGAACCCTACATGTTCTAGGAAACAACTCCTTAATTTATAATTATTTAGTAAATAGCAACCAACTTTAAGAAAGTAAAGTACAAACAACATGAAAATAAGAGAGGAGTGAAATTCTAAATGTAAAGCTTATAATGAGAAGGAGATGACCTAAGTAGTTTGAAAGTGTATAGATTGGCCACCATGCACTGGCTAAATCATGAGCAAAGCAAAAGAGATAATGGGAGTGAAGGATTTGGCCCTATACTAGGGGTTGGGGTGCTATATTTATTGCAGTATCTATGAGAAATTGGGTTGATGATGGAGATGGCACACTTGCAGTTGCTACAACATGCTTGACAAGTGGAGAACATCTTCTTAGGGCCATGGTTTTGAAGCATACAAGTAGTACTAGAGAGGTGCTTGAGGGGATGGAGAGGAGGGTAGGAAAGGGTGGTGAAACTAACACAAGTGTGTGTTCCTAGAGTACCCCTTGCCCCTTCTTATATAGTGTCTAGAAGAAAAGGTGTCACATTTAGTGTTTATAGCTTACATCATCGATTATACCAGGGGATCTATTTTTGTGATGCCAAGTCAATAAACATAGAGCTACTTTATGTAAACAGACAAGAGGAGAGAGAGATGAAGTAACCAAGAATGCACACAAAATGGAGACTTGATGTCATAGAGAAGTAGGGCTAAGGTATTATTCTTTTTTTTTTCTTCTTCTTCCATACACAAAAACTTAGTCTACAACATGGTAAAAGGCTATTATGGAAATACTAGAATATATATGCTTACTATCACTAAGTGTAAACCCACTAAGCATAGATGAAATGGCACAATGAAATGCCATAACTAAGAGTGGACTACGTGCATGTAAATAAACTATGGAATTAGTGGCATATCCTCTATGTCAATTACCTAGCATGCTAATGAGTAAAATCCTACCATATCTCCAAGGCTTATGGTGGACTCCAGCTCATGTGGAGGTCAACATCTCAATACCCCCCCTTGAGCTTAGTAGTATGAGCTCATGTACTCCAAGGATAGTCTTGATGCGGCAAAGATTTAGATCTCCCAAGGCCTTGGTGAAAATATATGTAGCTTGATCTTGTGTGATGATATAAACTAATTCAATATCCCCTACTAGAACATGCTCTCAAATAAAATGATAATGGATCTCTATGTGTTTTTTTCATGCATAATACACTAGATTCTTGGCCAAATAAATGCTAATAAGATCATCACAATAGATGATAACCTTTTTTTCCACCTGTATCCCCAAAGCATTAAAATTAGCCTGTGTAACCAAACTATCTTACATGCTACAACTACATCATCCCCATACCCTACATCAATACACTAAATAGTGCAAATGTAGGCTATGTCTTGCAACTACAAGTAGCAATACCACTTCCAAAGGAAAACATATATCCACTAGTAGACTTCCTATCTGAAATACTACCAGCTCAATCTACATCTGTGTAACCATAAAATTCCAAGGGTACATCTGTTGCATATACCAAGGCATAGTCAACTATTGTAGACTTGACATAGTGCAATGTGTACCACACTACATCCAAATGTGGCTTCTGTGGAAGCTACATGAACTAACTCTCCATTCCAACTGCATTTTTTAGATTTGGCGTAGTGATCATCAAATAAGTAAGGCTACCCACAATATTTTTATGCATCATGACATCTTTAATTACACTACTCTCATGTCTAAATGTGTAGAGATTATCTCACAACAATGAACCATACCATGCATTTTTAGCATATCCAAAGCATATTGTCTATGTGATAACTTTATACCCTTTGGAGCCCTAATTATCTCTATGCCAAGAAAATAGCAAAATTCTCCTAGATATTTCATTTCAAACCTATCTTTGAGAAGACTCTTCACATGGTTAATCTCTATCTCACTATCACCCATGATAATCAAATTACCTATATATATTGTGATGACCACAATAGCCACATCACCCTCATTTATAGAAAGTAATGATTGACATGTGGTCTATAGAATCCAAAGCCAAAAAGATATTTTGCAATCCTATCATGCCATGCCATGGGTACTTTCTTGAGCCCATATAAGGACTTATGAAGTCTGTATATATAATCAAGATAATTTTCATCCACATAACTACGTGGTGCTCAACATAAAATTTAAACTTTTGCTTGTAACTCCCCATGCAAGAATACCTTTTTTTGCATCCATCTGATGCATAATTCAATCCTTTGATGCAATCATTGCTATAATAGCCCTCATAGTAGCCATTTTAGCTACTAGAGCAAAGGTCTCCTCATAGACAATACCATGATTTTGCACATTACCTTGGCAACTAGTCGTGCCTTATAGCACTCAACTAATCCATCTGACGTATGCTTCACTTTCTAAATCCATTTGTAGACAATATCTTGTAACTCCCCATGCAAGAAGATCTTTTTTTACATCCATCTAATGCATAATTCAATCCTTTGATGCAATCATTGCTATAGTAGCCCTCATATTAGCCATTCTAGCTACTAGAGAAAAGGTCTCCTCATAATCAATACCATGAGTTTGCACATAAACGTTTGCAACTAGCCTTGCCTTATAGCACTCAACTAATCCATTAGACGTATGCTTCACTTTCTAAATCAATTTGTAGCCAATAGCTTTCTTTCCTTCTTGTAAAATACACCAAATCCCATGTGTTATTTGCATGAAGTGCATCCATATTTTTCATTCATAGCATTATGCCAATTCTCATTACCCATTGTATCCTCAAAACTAGTCAGCCATATATCTTGTATAACCTTAGCCTTGAATGCATAGTCATAATATACATAGCTATCATATATCAATCACTACATGGGATTCCTTACTCTTGTTGACTTATGTAGACCTGGATCACTACTAGACACCTTAGTATCCTCTTGTGCCTTCCTCACACCAAGTGTCTTAATAAATGAAATCCCAAACTCTTCATCTAAGCTTTGATCAGAACCATCTAAATCCACATCAACATGAGAGAAACCTAATGATATATCGGTCATAATAGATGAGTCCCCAACCTTCTCCTTCTCTTTCCTTAACACTTGTGATGTACCTGGTGGAGTGACCTGTGACCATAATCTACCACCCAAGGTCTATCAAAAGACCCATGACTAGGAGATGCCTATGGCCCACTCAATGTGTTTGTGATTGGTGACTTATTTTTAGCACAACCAAATTCTCATGCACATCAGCCCTATCTGTATCCTACACATTGTATACTAATTGCTCATTTGATAAAAAATAGCATCCATGCTAACTCTCAACTCACATGTAATAATATTATAACATTTTTATCTCTTTTTCTCAAGGGAATATCTCATGAATACACATTTTTCTACTTTGTGATCTAGTATACTATGCAACTCATTAAGAATATGTATATAAGCAATACATCCAAATACTTTTAGTAGGACAAATTTGGCATTTTAAGTGCATACTTCTCCTTGTTGAAATGTATGTGTGGTGCTAGAGGCTTGTGTAACTAAATCCCATAAGCAAAGAGTAAGGTATATGTCCAAGCTAGAAAGCTATAAAACAATGTACTCACTTCATTATCAAACCAATCAAGTCACTTTCATGCTATTATGGACTCATTCTTGTTCTTCTTCTTTCCCCCATAATCTCTTCTTCTCTTCTTACTCAACCATGTTTTATAAGACCATATCAAACCCTCTTTCCTAGAGGTGGTGTGGTTGTGGGAGTGTTTGTAGAGCTACAATTCAAGGATCGTGGGTCTAAGTATTAGTGCTATTGTTATCCAAGAAGCTCTCGGAATGGAGATTGAAAGTCAGAAGCTACAAACCACATTCATGAAGATCATCATCACCAATGTATAGCTTTTTATGATTATTTAGTTCAAATTGAAGGCATTCATTACCAATAAGAAGAGGAGTGGTAGCCATTACAAAGGTTATATATAGTCTACTTTCTAGCCTTCTACATTTCCAATTAACTAAAGGGGGTAGCTTATTGAGGGCCTACTCATAAAAATTGAAGGGTTTCTTCATTCAAGATGAGGCTTGCTCAAGCAAGGGCCTTAAGGGGCCTGATTCTTTTGAGAAGATAAGGGAATTGATTACTAGTTAAGCAAGGGGCTTGCTTTGTATATTAGAGACATAGAAAAGGAGAAGAATATTTTTAAATTTCTTTTTTTGTGGCTCTAATCAGCATCAACTACTATCGAGGATATGTTTCCACGAGTCAATCTCGTCATGACACATATGAGGCCCGAGAAGATCTACACCAATTCAAAATGGTGACTATCCCATGACTCCATTTCTTCTTTCTCCTTATCTTATCCTTAGTAAATACTAAGGTTAACAAAAACCCTTTCACACTTATCCATTTTGAACTACTTATCTCTTGAGTCCCCCATTTGCACGTGCTATCTCCAAATAGGTTAAAACAAGAGCTACATTCACATTGTTGTGTTTCAAAACAAGCCAACATGAGTCCTATTCATACTGATTGTGAAAACTATTTATCAAAAGGCTATTCATACTAATGAAAGGCTTAATCAGATATTGTAAAATCATAAAGGCATGTTTGTATGAAAGTTTGCTCATTAATCAAACTCTCTTGTAATCTCCAAAAATATCCTCACTTGTATTTGTAAATCGGAGCTAGAAATTGTTGTACGAGTCACTAGTAAGACCTCTTTGCTCCAAGAATGTCAAAAATAGAAGCAATGGGAAAATTCAATGGCAACAGTTTCCACATTGGAAAATGAAAACCATGTATCATCTAATGAGGAAAGACCTTTGGGAGATTCTAAAAGATCTTGAAGATCTTAATGATCCAATGTGGAAGAGGACAAATAACAAAGCCCTTTGGATAATAGCTTGAGGTCTACCTAATGATGTCCTGCACCACATTTCAGGAATTAGAAATGCAAAAGAGGCATGGGACAAGTTGAATAAGATATTAGACTCTCAAGAAAAAACTCTAAAACTAATTTATTATTGGAATTTTGCAAGCTTGATGTAAACTAATATGATTCCCTAACATCATTGATAAACAAGTTTAAAAGTTTGAAAGTACATATATCTTCAATAGGAAAAGATATTGAAGAAGATGAAACCATTTCCATGATACTCAATAGTGTGGATAAAACTAACAAAGGTTATGAGCAAGTGGTAGCAACACTAAGGAATGTAGCTTATAGAAAACTTAATGTAGTTGAAGTCACTTTATATGAGGAAGAATGTAAACTTAAGGAGAAATCCCGAGAATCCACATAGAGCTTTGTAGTAACCATACTTTAGAGCAAAGATTCTCCTTCAAAAATTGTTTGCAAGATCTACAAGAGAAATGGACACAAAGAGAAAGACTATTAGAACAAAGAAAAATAAAGGTGGAAAAGCTACAACAAGTTTGAAAACACTAAGATATAATATTAGGTCTAGAAGGAAAATTTTGTAAAGGAAACAAATTCTAAAGAATCTACAAAAGCTCTCTTCTAAATTGCATACACTTTGTTTGACATGCATGAGCTAGAGGCCTTGCAAGAATTCAGGGAGGGCAACCTACATCGTTATGTGTAGTTATCTAGAGGGTAAACTAGCACCAAGGGGGGTTGTTCAAATATATGTGTGGTGCTAGAGGCACATGTAATTGAATCCCATCAACAAAGAGTGAGATGTATGTCCAAGCTAGAAGGCTATTAAATAGTGTACTCGTTTCACTATTAAACCGATCAAGTCCCTTTCATGCTATCATAGTCCCATTCTTATTCTTCTTCTTTTCCCAATAATCTCTTTTTCTCTTCTTACTCAACCATGTTTTGTAACACTCCTTATGTGTCATATCATGTACAGCTATTGTAGATGCCCTATTCATAATGTATATAGTAGTAGCAATTTCTTTAGTCCAATAGTAGTGAGGTAAGTTTATTTCAAATAGTAATGCTTGAGCCACCTTTGCAATATGTCTATTTTTCCATTCAGCAACTCATTTTTCTATGGAGTATATCTATATGCAAACTTTTTTTGAATACCATTTTTACAAGAAATTAGAAACTCATTGGGAAAGTACTCCTCCACTACATTTAACTTTAGGCATTTAATATATAACCTCATCTCATTCTCAACCAAAGCTTGAAAGATTTTAAAGTGAGTAAATACCTTAATTTTTCCATACAAAAAATAAACCCATACTTTTGGGTATGATCGTCAATGAAAGAAACATAATACTTGCAATCACTCATAGTTGCAATCTTTATAGGACCCCACATATCAGAATGTATCAACTCAAGTTTTTTCTTTTGTACATGCTTTTCATATGGAAATGTATGCCTTAGTTGCTTTCCAAATGGACATGCTACATGTTCTTTATGCATCCCATCAACTGTAAAATTTTGTAGGTTAACAGAAATTCCTTTTGAATGCATATCTCTCAAATGCTACACATTTACATGACCAATTTTCTTATGCCAAATTTCAATGTCAACCACAACACTTGAACCTTGTGGAAGCATACTAGCATCTATTTTCAATAGACCTAGATATATTTTGCAATCAACCTATAACATTACTAGGGTTCTCTTAATAACAACCATTAGATATGAATTGAACCTGCAATCCATGTTCCATCATCTAACCACAACCAAAACCACGTTCTTAGTTATCTTTGGTATATTCAGCACATGAGTGAAGTACTTTATTTTACCATCCTATATACTCAAGGACACATTTCTAATGTGATTAATAGGATGAGTTGTATCATCCCCCTGACATAGCTTGGAGACTTTACACTGTGCATCTCTCTAAATCACTCTTCATGAGAAGTCATGTGATTAGGGGAAATTGATTCCATATATCTTACATCATTCTTAGATGAACCAATAGTATTCATAATGGTCATAAAATATTGTATCACAAAGAGATACTTTTATCATCATTTTTTTTGCTAGTGGAAGCATAATTGCCTTGTTGCTTTTATCCATTTCTAAGTTTAACTTTCTTTTTGAAACAATTACTAGAAACATGCCCTTTCTCACTTTAATGCTAGCATTTCCTATTATTACTATAATTATACTACTATTGGTTAAAACCTCCAAGTTCCCTCTTTGGCTTTCCCTTCCTCTATACTATCCTCCTGTTGAGAGAGAGAGAGAGAGAGAGAGAGAGTACGAGAGAGATACACAAGACATGCTTCCAAAGAATGATTCATATTGATGTAGAGTTAGTATATATAGGCGAGACCCAAGTCAAGTGAGAGATGATATATATAGTTGTAACATCCCCACTCAAACAAAGGTCTCTGGCTGCGAGTGAAAAAACCCTTGGGGAGAACAAGGGAAAAACTCGAGCCCCTACACATACCTACGATACAAAAATGATTTACTATAGATTTTTCTTGAATACAATGATACATGCCTCAATCAGTGAGACAAGAACTTGGAACAATACTAAGTGCATGTCTTAATGAGCTAAAGCGAGCTTCACTAAGAGCTTTTGTGAATATGTCTGCAACCATTTGATCACTGGGACAATGCTCCACCATAATGGAACCTTTCTTGACTTCATGTCGAACATAATGATAATGAATAGAAATATGCTTTGATTTACTATGTTGTATATAGTCTTTGGTAAGACTAATAGCACTTTGGTTATCGCATCGAAGAGGTGTACTAGATGATGAAGGATGTCCCAAATCTGCAAGTAGTTGTCAAAGCCAAACTAGCTCGCGAGCTGCTAATGATGCAGCAACATATTCGGCTTCAGTTGTAGAAACCGCAACACATCGTTGTTTCTTGCTGGACCAAGAAACCAAACATCCATTTACAAAGAAACAATTCCCACTTGTAGATCGCATGGATAAGTGTGAACTTGCCCAATCAGAATTTGTATATCCAATAAGGTCAAGAGAAGTTGAAGAAGATAAAGAAGAATCCTCTTGACGACGATAAATAAGACCAAATTCCTTAGTACCCTTGAGGTACTTAAGAATACGTTTTGCAGCACTCCAATGAATAGTGGAAGGGGAAGAAAGATACTGTCCCAAAAAATTACCTGCAAATAAAATATCTGGTCTTGTGTTTAAACCAATAAATTGAAGACAACCAACAAGATTAGCAAAAGGTTGATGAATGGCTGATTCTTCATTGCGTATTGTAGATGTACCCTTGGTAGAGCTTGAAAGAATGGGAGTGTTGGCAGAGTGTGCATTTGTCAACCCAAACTTCTTAACAATATCATTAATAAACTTTGTCTGGCGAAGAAGAAGAATGCCTTGTTGTCAGTGTCGTTGAACTTGAATACCCAAATAAGAATGTATCTCACCAAGATCCACCATTTCAAATGCAGTCGATAAAAGCTTCTTCATAGCATCCAAAAAAAAATATTATTTGACACAAGAATAGTATCATCAACATATAGAGCAAGAATAATAAAATATTTGTCCTCCCTTTTGATGTAAAGATTTGGGTCAGCAAAACATGCAACAAAACCTTTAGATGTGAGAAACTGATCAATCTTAATATACCAAGCACGAGAGGCTTACTTCAATCCATATAATGCACGATGAAGCTGACATACAAGATGCTCCTTTCCTGCAATCATAAAACCTTCATGTTGCTCCATATGGATTTCTTCTTCAAGATCTCCATTGAGAAAAGCCGTTTTAACATCCATTTGGTGAATTTCTAGATCAAATAGTGTTGCAAAAGCCAAAATCATACGAACAGTTGTGGAGCGCACAATGGGAGAAAATGTTTCTTGATAATCTACTCTTGCAACCTGTGAGTAACCTTTTGCAACAAGTCGTGCTTTGAACTTATCAAACAAGCCATCAGCTTTGGTCTTGGTTTTATAAACCCATTTACATTTGATAGGAACACGATTTGGGGGGAGTTCAGTAAGAATCCATGTACCTTTGGAGATTAAAGAATCGTACTCAGCTTGCATAGCTTCTTGCCATTGATCCCTTTGAGACGAATTGATAGCTTCCATATACGATATTGGATCCTCTTGGACAGACATAGCATCATCAAAGACATCATATTCAATAGAATAGAATCCATGCTCTATCTCAATAGAAAGATCGACATAGATCTCCAAATTTTCATCAATCTTCTTTGGAGGTGAAGGAGGTTTATGATCATCAGAATTAGTAGAATCACAAAGCAAGTAAGGAAATGCACTAAGCAAAGACTGTGTATCATCTGAAACATCTGACGACCATGTGCCACCCATAGTCTTCTCATCAAATATAGCATCACGACTAGTGATAACCTTTTGAGAAGAAGGATCATAAAATTTGTAACCTTTGGAATGATCTGAATAACCAAGAAAAATAACCTTCAAACTTGGAGGATCCAACTTATGTTGAGTGTCCTTGGGCACATGAATATAAGCAATGCAGCCAAATGTGCGAAAGTGAGAGACTAAAGGTGTCTTCCCTGTCCAAATTGTTATAGGAATTTTACCAGCAGGTGCAGTAGTTGGAAGATGATTTTGAATAAAAACAGCTGTTAGAAGTGCTTCAGTCCAAAACTTTCGAGACAAACCAGAGTGTATAAGCATGCAACGTATAGCATTAAGAATCGTGCGATTTTTGCGCTCAGCAACACCATTTTGCTGAGGAGAATAAGGAACTGTAAACTCATGATGAATACCTTGATCCTTACAGAAGTCATCAAATAGATTGGATGCATATTCACCGCCATTGTCACTGCGAAGCGTCTTTATAGAGAATCCAGTTTGAAGCTCCACACTTATCTTGTATTGTTTAAATATAGGTAAAGCCTCAGACTTATGTCGAAGAAGATAGAAATGTGTGTACCATGAGAAATCATCAATGAAAGTTATAAAATATCGATATTGAGACTTTGAGGCAGGAAAAGGATCGCAAATATCGGTATGAACCAAATCCAAGCGAGCAGAGGAATGTGATGAAGTAGAAGTGTTGAAAGGCGAACGATGGTGTTTTCCAAGTGACAATACTCACATATTCCCATACGTGGATGAGATTTAAGATCCATACCTTTCACAAGACCATGACGATGAAGATCAAGAATTTTGGCAAAATCGGAGTGTGCAAATCGTTGATGCCATAATTTGCAATCTGCATCTCCAGGGGCAATAACAACATTTGCAACTGTATCGTTCAATGATAGCTCAAATAGATTACCATGTCGAGGAGCCACTGCTATAGTATGGCCGTCTTTCTCTATACGACATTGATTATGATCAAAGGCAACAAACAAACCAAGATCAACTAGACGAGCAACAGAAAGAAGATTTCTTTGCAAATCTGGAACATGAAGAACTCCTCTTAATATTCTAGTGGATGAAACAGTCCCCATATATAAATCACCCACTCCTTTGACTTGACAAGTCGTATCATCCACAAGGTAAACAAACTTCTTGACAGGAAGAGAATGATAATTGTGAAGCCACTGCGATTGGTATGTCATGTTTCCAGTGGCACCTGAATCAATGATGAATAGAGAACCATCATGAACATGAAGTACATTTTCTGGAGAGATATCATAATGGACGAAATTGAGCTCATGATGAGTATGATCATCATCAGTTATAATTTGTTGAACAATATAAGCTCGAGAACTTTCTTCATCATATCTGCGTTTATAACAACGGCGAGATGGATGATTTGTATGTGCACAATAATCACAAGGAGGAAAACTTTTGGACGAGCGAGGTTGCTTTGTAGTAACTCCATGCTCCTCATCATATTGACATGCCCAGCAATCAAAAGCCACATGACCTTTCTTATCACAATAAGAACAGTGTTTGTTAGGATAAGAAAGACGAGAAGATCTACTACCTGGATTAGGGCATCCACCCTGCTGAAAACGTGAAGCAGGACGCTTGCGAGCAACAAAAGCAGCATCAAAATCCCTTTGTTCGCGAGTGACCAAAACAGCATCAAATTTTTCCAAATGATTCTCATGACGTTGAGAATATTCAATAAGAGATATACATGCTTTGTCAAAGTGGATATCATCCTTGTTAGACAAAATAGTGATGATATTGTCATATAAAAGATCTTTGATGGTATGAAGAAGTTGAGTAACAATCTGATTTTTAGCAATAGGAGTGCGGGCAGCACCAAGCTGATTGATAATGTCTTTAAAAGCCTCGATATGAGAGTGCATAGAAGTACCAACCTTATATTGAAGATTCTTCAAACAAGTTTGGAGATATAAAATTTTGGTGACCGATTTCTTCTCAAACGTTGAGATAATATACTCCCAAATAGCATGAGAGGTTTCCAGATGAAAGACATCCAATATAAGTGAGTCAGGAAGTGCAGACAATATATAACGATGAGGCGCTTTGTCACGACGAATCCAATCAGTACGATAAATTTTCCATTGTTCAAATAATGGACCATCAGTAATCACAGAATTGTTATTCATCACATCAATAGGTTGAACTGGGCAAGACAGGTCGCCCAAAATAATATCAAATAATTCGTCACCTTCAAGAATTAGCATCATCTTTGCTTTCCACCCAGGAAAGCCTTGTCCTTGGAAGAAGGGAACCGAACGTTGGCTAGACGAATATCCGTTAACAATTACGCAATTGGCCATGCTTGTATGTCGAGAGAAAACAAATAAGATGAGATCGCAGAATCTGGAAACCATGATCAAGATGAGCGTAGTTGAGACGCATGACAATCAAAATAGGGATATGCACGTAAGAACGACAAAAAGTATTGAGTGACTAAAAAGAAAGCCCAAAATAAAGAGGCGTAACGTGTAAGACGAGATGACGCATATAAGAAAAGTGCTATTTCGGTCGAGCAAAGAACGTGAACGATAATAAAACATCGCTAAAAATAGCAAGATGTTTGCTTGTCGTAATCAACATCATTAACGAAGATGAGCAATTAATAAATTGTAATTGGGGATTAACAAACGGTAATTAGAAATACAGTTTTAAATAAAGAATCGTAGATTCGAGCAGAATTGCTGTCTTGAATCCTGAACTGTCATAACTTTTGATCCAGAACTCCGATTGACAAGCGGGTGTGACATGATTCGAGAGCACGACGAGAGCTACGCACCTGGTTTTTTTTTTAAAGACAAAATTAACTAATACTTCTAATTTGAAAAAGTTAATGTATCAAATCATCACTTGTGCAAAGAATTCAATCAAGTATAAACAATGAAACAACTTATCTTCCTTGTTGTTGCTACGCATCCATAGCTCTGATACCATGTTGAGAGAGAGAGAGAGTACGAGAGAGATACACAAGACATGCTCCCAAAGAATAATTCATATTGATGTGGAGTTAGTATATATAGGTGAGACCCAAGTCAAGTGAGAGATGATATATATAGTTGTAACACCTCCCCCTATTCTATTGTTCACCATAACTTTCACCTTGACTACTACCTTGTCCTCAACAAAAACCTCTATCTCTCCTAGTAGAGTAAAATACATTTTCAAACATTCTCTTACTTTGAGAATAGGAGGAATCCAAGCCAAGGTTCTTCTTCTCAAGTATTAGCATAGAAATCAAAATTGTAAAGTTAAGGATATCATCCCTGGTATTCACAAATGACTTTAAGCTCTTGTACTAATCTCCAAGTTGATCTATGCATGCTTGTAAAAAATTATCATTATCAACTACTATAGTAATAGATCCAAGAGCTTCCACAATGCTCTTGATCTTTAATGCATATTCATTGATAGATAGGTTCCCTCTTGTAACTTGATTTAGCTCTAACTTGAGCTGACATTTTTTGGGCTTTTTGTTTACCTCAAACAACCTTACCAAATTCTTCTAAGCAAAAGGAGAGGTTTCAAATTTCTACAAATAGCCCATCATACCATCTATGATAGTTGATAGATGAAAGGTGAGAAGGATCAAAGCTTGCTTCAAAGTGAGCTATGGCAGAGAGCAAGAGCAA
Organism: Lygodium microphyllum; assembly: GCF_053477565.2. NCBI lineage: Eukaryota > Viridiplantae > Streptophyta > Polypodiopsida > Schizaeales > Lygodiaceae > Lygodium > Lygodium microphyllum. The sequence goes on along the minus strand of NC_141160.1, from coordinate 19,839,941 downwards.
GAACAGAGATAGACACAAATGGGAACTCCAATAGTCACAATGTGTGATCGGGCCTTCCTTTATTCAAATTATCACTAAAAGAATAAAGAATAAAGCGACGGAGATGGGTGTCCGCCACCTGCAATGTGCAGTGGTGGGCGGGTACTTCTAGTATAGTAATACACATGCGGCTAGGTAGAGGTGCCTTTACCCCCAAAAACCTCCCACTTAAAGGCAAATTTATTGTCCCAGTGAGTAGTGAAAATGAAAAAAAAAAGTCAGTACAATGTACACATGTTAAACAGGATGAGGAAAAACGTCATCTTATCCAATGCCCATCAATCTCATAAGGAAGGCAAAGCACTCAGTAGTGAGGCTTTTTGTGAGCATATCTGCAAAATTTTCATCAATGGAGATCTTCACAAGGTCAACAGATTTGTCCTCCACAACCCCATGTATGAATTGATACCTCACCTCAATGTGTTTCATCTTCGCATGGAAGACCGGATACTTGGCTAGCTGAATAGCACTCATAGAATCCGAATGTAGCGTAGGTAAAGCATTGATCCCAAGGTCATGAACAAAACGACCCAACCATATGGCCTCCTTGCAAGCCTCAGTGTCTTCAACATACTCGACCTCAGTGGTAGAGAGAGCCATACACTTTTGAACCTTGGACATCCAAGAAACAACACCTCTAGTATGGATAAAGACATAGCCAGAAGTGGACTTCCTACTATTTGCATCTCTTGCATAATCAGAGTCTATGTAGCCCAAAACTCTTGTATCCTGGCTGCCATAGAAAATACACATATCTGTTATGCCCTTTAGGTATCTCATGATACCCTTTACGGCATCCCAATGATTTTTTCCAGGTGTAGCCATATAGCGTTCCACAACACCAACTGCAAAGGCAATACCTGGATGAGTGGCTATCATGGCATATATTAAATAGCCCACGGCTGATGCACAAGGAATCTTGACCATATCGGCCCTCTACTCATCCATCTGTGGACTTGTCTACGGACAATCGGCCTGTGAAACCTTCACATAAGAAGGTAATGGATAGCCAATAGGCTTTACGTCATGCATGCAAAAACGCTCAAGGACTTTATGAATGTAATCCCTTTGTGAGAGGTAGAGTAGTCCCTGATGCCTATCGTGCTTAATGCTTATATCAAGAATGTGAGAGGCTTGTCCCAAATCCTTCATCTCGAAACTTTTCTTTAGTAGCTGATATTTAAGAGCATCGAGCTCACCATGAGCTTTCCCTACTATCAGCATATCATCCACATAAAAATAAGCAATGATCCATCATAGGCTTTCTTCATGTAAAGACACGGATCCATAGCACTTCTACTATAGCCCTATGATTGCATAAAGGTATCAAACTTATGATACCACTCCCTAGGTGCCTGCTTCAAGCCATAAAGACTTTTCTTCAACTTGCACACTAGGTGCTCCCTCTGCCAAGTTCTACAAAGCCCTTAGGCTGCTCCATGTATATCTCATCATGCAAATCCCCATGCAAGAATGTAGTCTTGACATCCATCTGGTACAAGTCCAAGTCAAGCTACACAACTAAGGCCAAAACTAAGTATATTTGACCACAAGAGAGAAGAATTCATCAAAGTCAACTCCATGCTCCTATTTAAAACTCTTAGTCACAATTATTGCCTTATAAGACAACTTGGGGTTTCCAGGGGTACTTTTCAGCTTGTGCACCCATTTTCATGGCAAAGCCTTCTTGACTTGAGACAGTGCAACCAAATCCCAAGTCATATTCTTGTGTAGGAAGTCTATCTCAAACTGCATAGCCCTCTCCTAGGAGTGACTGTCACCCGTGCGCATAGCCTTATCATAGGTGAGAGGCTCTCCTGCATCTATAACCATCTATAACCAAGACATAATGCATCGAGGGCTCAAATCTATCAGGCGGACATCTATCTCTAGTAGACCGTCTCACGGCAGGCTCTGTAGGGCTGGTCCAACACCGTGGTGGCCATGTGTACCAACTGTTGCTGTAGGCTATCCAACTAGCTATGCAGGAGCACATGGCTCCTCCTGGAATATAACCCTGTATATCTCTACCACCTTCTCAGGTTGCATATGCATCTTTTCTTCATGGAAGACTATATCATGGTTATGGATGACTTTCCGTGCTTGAGGATCCTAGAGGCGGTAACCCATCTCATCAGCATCCCCATAGCCAAGGAAAATGCATTTGAAACTCTTAGGATCCAACTTAGTATGCTTGTCTTTGGGCACATGGCAGAATGACTCACATCCAAAGACACGTAGATACGCATAAGATGGAGGTTTTCCAATCCATACCTCCTTTGCAACCTGGAAATCCAAACCACTAGAAGGTGATCTATTTATGACATGCACAACTGTACTGACTGCCTCAGTCCAAAAGCTCTGTGGTAAGCTTGTATGGCTAACCATACTGCATACATGCTCCTGGATGGTTCTATTCATCCACTCAGCCAAACCATTCTCAGGTGGGATATAGGGGGCGGTCAGCTAACGCTTAATACCCCTCTCGTCACATAGTTTCTCAAAAGCATGTGACACATATTCTCCCCCATTGTCAGTCCTAGGGCATTTCAACCTATGCCTAGTCTGGTTTTCAATCAATGCAAGCTATCTTTGAAATACAACCAAGACATCGAACTTAAGCTTAATGAGGTAAGCCCAGACTTTACATAAAAAATCATCAATGAATGCCACAAAATACTTTGCACTACCCATAGACTAGCAGGGCATGGGCCCACAGACATCAAAATGTACCAATACTAGGGGCTCACTCATACGTGTCCTACCAGACTTCTTATGTGTATTCCTAGTCAGTTTGCCATAAAGACAATGCTCACATGAATCAAAACATGCGTAGTCAAGGGGTGGTAAGTACTGTAAACCAGAAAGCATTTTCATTCCCTTCAAGGACATATGGCCCAAACGAGCATGCCAAAGAGATAAATATGAGATGAAACCCATTGACAAAACATGGTCAACAAAGGGCCGATCAACTACAAGAGGATAGAGGCTGCAAGCTTTGGCACCTCTAGTAAACACAAGTTTGCCACATGTGATCTTCTAGGCAAAATCCCAAAATGAAACATGAAAACCATCATCATCAAGTTGTCCTGTAGACATAAGACTGCATGTAAGCATAGGTACATGACATACATCCTGTAACAAAAAAGTACTGCTAGTAGAGAACTGCAGTCGTACATCCACAATTCCAACAATAGCAAGTGACCTATCATCACCCAAGCGAACTAAACCAAAGATAGTGCGGTAGGAGTGGAAACACTCACGGCATGGTGTAACATGAAATGAAGCACCAGAATCCAAAATCCACCAGTGCGCATACATAGAGTAAACATTGGTCAATGACGTGGCATCACAAGAACTAGCTACAAGTATGTACTCCTCATTGGAGTCATCGGTTTGCATGACATTTATCTCCTTGATTTTCACACTAGATTTCATAGGCATAATGCTGTGATCAAAGGACTTTTCCTATACTTTGTATTTCCCCTTCTCTTTGTGCTTCTCATTGTGCAACTCATGACAGCGTATATGACCCTTTTTGCCGCAATGATGACATGTCACAATAGCGTTTCTCCCATGACGTGACTTACCACGTGACTTAGACCTAGAGTTCTGTGAGTCTCTGCCACGGCCATTTCCACGGTCATTCTTGCCATTACCATCTTTGCCTCTAATAGTCAAACCATGCGACACACGAGAGGCATCCAAGTTCTTACGGTTGATCTCTTCTTGCAAAAGAGTACTCTCTACATCAACAAGTTCAAAATAGTCGCAGGAGCACATAAGGAAGTGTGGAATACATCCCATGACTCACTTAGAGTCCCCAGCAAAAGCACTGGTGTGACCTCATCATTAAAGGTAATACCCTGCGAAGTCAAGTTCTTGAGAATAGCATGGAATTGCCTCAAATGAGTAGACATTGTCATATTCTCCTTCATGCGCAGGTCCATAAGCTGCTTCAACTAATACATTTGACTTGTTGGACTTTTCTTGTCATAGAGGTTCTTAATTTTCTCCCAAAGTTGCCAAGCACTCTGTGCTTCCTCAACCACATTGTAATGCACTTGTTCAGGACAGACAAGATGAGGTTGGACTTACATAACTCATCAAGCTCATCCCATTTGTCATTAGTCATAGTTTCAAGTTGCTTACCATGCATCCTTAGTGGCTTTATCTATGATTTTTGCACCAATACCTGCCAAAATTGTCTCTTCCAATAGGCATAATTCATACCATCAAGCTTAATGATGTTGAAGATAGCACCGTTAATGGAAGAAAAACCCACAATGCAGTCCAAAACAATGCAGATAGTTCAAAACTGCTTGTTGTTTTCTATTCTAAACAGCCAAAATACCACCAAAACCAAGGCAAAATGACCATGAACTGATAGCTAATGATGTTGCCCACCAAGTAGCATCAAAAGTACATAAAATTATGATGATTCAACATGCAAATTTCACATCTATCCATACATAACTACTTGTTGTAATAAATTACAACTAGGTATAATGAGAGAAAGCTGTAGGCAAAATCAATGCACCAAGTCAACCATTGAGTGCCACAGCATAACCAATATCAAGCGGGCATAAATCAACATATGACAACCATACAGACTTCGAGCAAACACCCAAGCATGTCAAAGTATTTGTTAGTAAGTCGGCACACCCCCTATGTAATAGGGAAAAGTGTACATAACATTGGCAAGACTTGACACAAAGAGATGTATGCTCAGGGAGTACAAAGCCCAAATCAGCCCAAGTACATGTATGCAAACCACAGCATATCAACCATGCAACATCCAAGTAAAGAAGATCCCAGTCTCAAAATACTCAAAGCTTACTAGCATAAACCACCTGCTCAAGGTCTGTCAAACATCCAACGATGCTCCCACTGTCGTATGGATCAAGCCAAGAAGCTCAAGAAAGGCATATTAGCGCACCAGTGACGAAAGAGCCAAGACCAGACATCAATAAGACATCATGAGCATATAGGCTCTATAGCCTCCAATTAGAGCATCCATAGATATCAATTGTATTGCAAATATAACTCTGGCAATCCAAAAAATATCCCAAGTAATTTCTAGGAAGCCAGATGCAAGCCAAGACAAGGCACTAGTAGCAATCGGCTCCAAACAATGTAATTAGCATGCAGTAGTGGCAAAGGCCAAGCATGTCAAGACTGTTCAGACAGAGGTAACATACATGCCATATGTACATCCAAGATGGAGCATCAAATACATTCCAAAGCCAAGCTCAAGCTCAAATGAAGATAGGGAAACCAAAGACAAGCTCGATGTTGTACCCTGCAGGTCAATACTTCATTGCATATCCCAAAGACATAGCCCAAAACCAGTAGGCATAACCAAACTGGAGGTAAAATAACCTTCAACCAAGGTAGCAAAAATCCCAACCAAAAACGAAGTGTCCGTATCCAAATCAAGGCTCAATAGCTCTCAAATAGCATATCCGGGCATAAACCATGATGGCCAAGCATCAATACATCCAACATGACATCGAATGTCAACAAAGAGCATTATGCATAAGCCGTCCCTAATAAAACCTTATTGCCCAAAAATTTTATAGTAGTAAATCCCTACATAAATCGAGCTATGGAAGCTTTAAAAAAATCCTAAAGCATCTCAAAACATTGGGCAAACATCCCCAAAGCATCTGGGCATCAAATACCAAGCCTTGGGAGCATCACATAAGCTAAGAGCATGATATTTTCTTGCTGTAAATCAACTCACATCTGTTTCAGAAAATGCTGTGATCAGAATTTGGCACATTCAACATCGCCATCGCGTCCATAGCGTGCTAAAACTCCAAGTTAGACTCTTACCTTGCCTAAATCAAGTTTCGAATGCCTGAGATATGAGAAAAAATGGAATTTCTGAGCCAGATTTTGAAATAGGCGCAAAAAAAACGTGAGATAATTGTGGAGCCTACTAGTTATGTTGAGGATAAGGGGGCAAATGGGGGCATACAAGGTGCCCAATCAAGCCAAGGAACACGTGCAAAGAGCCTATGAGGGACGGGGAGAGGCAAGAGATGAAATCTTACCTCGGGGGGGAAGAAGCCATGGCTGGCATTGATGCTCCAAGCTCTAGGTCTTCAATCCGGGCTGAAGTAATACTAGGACAAGCTCCATGATCAAGCTCTAATCCAAAGCTCTGACACTAGTTGAAAGGTGAGAAGGATCGAAGCTTACTTGAAAGTGAGCTATGGTAGAGAGCAAGAGCAAGAAGAGAGAGAGACATAAATGGGAGCTCCAATAGTCACAATGTGTGATCGGGCCTTCCGTTATTCAACCTGTCACTAAAAGAATAAAGAATAAAGTGACAGTGGCGAGTGCCCACCACCTGCAGTATTGCAGTGGCAGGTACTATTAGTGTAGTAATACATGGGCGGCTAGGCAGAGGCTCATTTATCCCAACAATAGATGCCCAATATATGTCAATATTATGGGAAAGAAGGAAGGAGTCTCACTTGTAGCTTTCTCACTTACACAATGGGGGAATACACACAAAGGTGGAGGCTGAAAACAATTTTCCTCTTCTTAGTTGTGTAAGCCAAAAGAACTCACATACAAAGAAATAGAAGAACCCTATACATGGGTCTCAAACCAAACTCAACTAACTAAGGTGGCATACTAACTGAACCACGAACTAGAGTAGATAAGGATAGCTGTCATCTAGCTATTATTCATGGGCAGTGTACCAACTGCATCTGCAACTAATAAGTCGGTGACATAAGCAACGGTCACCCTGACATATCACGAGTGGAGCTCGATATCTAAACACTCCCCCTCGAGCTCAATCCCAATTCTTGCACACCAAGTAGGTCTTTGAACTTGCGTAGCTTCTCTATGCCCAATGCCTTCGTGAATATGTCAGCTACCTGATCCGCTGTGCTGACATAAACTAGATCAATAAGACCTAGTAAAACCCTCTCCTGCACATAGTGATAATGCACCTCAATGTTCTTTGTTCTAGTATGATATACTGGGTTATTTGCCAAGTGTATACTACTCATGTTGTCACAATAAATGACAACTGGCCATTTGTAGGATGATGCATATCATAAAGTAGCTTATGCAACCAAGCTACCTCACATGCAGCCATTGCTACACCCCTGTACTCAGCCTCTGTGCTCGACAAGGCAACTGTAGGCTGTTTCTTGCTGCTCCAAGTGACTGCAGCACTTTCAAAAGAGAACAAATATCCACTGGTAGATCGTCTATCAGAAATATTACCAGCCCAATCAACATAGTGTATCCATGCAACTATATCTGAATCCGAGTCTCATAAAATAGTCCATACTGCAATGTGGACTTCACATACCTGAGTATGCGTCTAGCTGCATCCAAATGCGATTTCCTTGGAGCCTGCATAAACTGACTTACCAATCCAATAGCATATCTCAAATCTGACCTGGTAATAGTCATATAAATCAAACTTCCTACTATGCACCTGTACATAGTAGGGTCTTCTAGAAGCTCACCTGCATCTGTGCTCAGCTTCACATTCTGCTCCAAAGGAATTAAAATAGGCTTACAGCCTATCATCCCATATTTGGACAGCATGTCCAATCCATACTGCCTCTGCAAGAGCCATATCCCACTTGGTGATCTTATCACCTCAATGCCCAAGAAATAACGCAACTCTCCTAAATCCTTCATCTCAAACTTCTGCTTCAATAGCATTTTCACATGAAGGATATATTCATCACTATCACCTGTGATAATCAAATCATCAACATAAATGACAAGCAACATAATACCTTTCTCTATTTTTCTCACATAAAGTGAGAAATCTGCCTTGGAAATCCGAAAGCCAATAGTGACAAGATACTGTCCTATCTTGTCAGACCATGCTCTCGGTGCTTGTTTCAAGCCATACAAGGCTTTCTTCAACCTGCAAACAAACTCAGGATGAACAGTATGCACATAACCTGGTGGCTGCTCCATATAGACCTCTTCTTGCAAATCACCATGCAAGAAGGCATTCTTTACATCCATCTGATGTAAAGACCATCCCTTTGATGCAGCCATAGCAATGACTGCTCTTACAGTTGCCATCCTTGCAATTGGATTGAATGTTTCTTCATAATCAATGCCATATGTTTGTGCATACCCCTTGACTATTAATCTTGCATTGTATCTATTCACAGAACCATCTACATTGTGCTTGACCTTATAAATCCACTTACAACCAATTGCATTCTTATCTTTAGGCAAAGGTACCAATTCCCATGTAGCATTTGCTTCCAAAGCATCCATTTCTTCATCCATGGCTTTCTCCCATTTTTCTTTTTCCATGGCTTGCTCAAAAGAAGTAGGTTCTGGTTCCTATATCACTTTGATTATATAGGCATAATGAATGGCTGTAAATCCATCATATTTCAGCCTATCCACAGGATACCTAGCTCTGGTAGACCTATGCAAAGTAGTCTCCTGATCTCAATCTACGTGTCCATAGCGAAGAATGTGAACCACTGCTAGAGGACACTCCAGGTCCACTAATATCTTGTGACTGGTGCTATGAATTCTGTGCAGCATTACCATTTTGTGCATCTACATTATCAATCACATTTATTAGTTTATACCAGCTACTCATCTCATAAAAAACATCTCTGCTCACTGTAAACTTACGAATAGAAGGGTTATAGCATCTATATCCTTTCTACTCTGCAGAGAGTAACAAATAAAGATGCACTTCTCAGCTTTTGGATCCAACTTGGATCTCAACTCATCTGGCACATGAACATAGGCAATGCAATCGAAAATTTTCAAATGAGAAATATATGTTTTCCTACCAGTATACCTCTCCTCTAGAGTCATGCCATGTATTGCTGCAGTGGGAGTCGTGTTCATTATGTAGACTGCTGTAGCAACTACCTCAGCCCAGTAAAAATTTGGCAAGCCTTTTTCATTGAGCATGGCATGAGATACCTCTGCAATATGCCTATTTTTTCTTTTTGCAATTCCATTTTTCTATGGGGTATGACTACATGAATATTGTTGCTTTATGCCATGCTCCTGCAAGAACCTTGCAAACTCATTTGAGAGGTACTCTCCCCCTCCATCTGACCTTAGGCATTTTATTTGCAGGCTTGTTGCTTTTTCAGCCATAGCTTTAAGAGTTTTGAAATGCCCAAAGACTTCACTTTTCTTTTTCATAAAATACACCCAAACTTTTCTGCTATAGTCATCAATAAAAGTGATAAAATAATGACAACCTCCAATAGATGCAGCTTTAGTAGTCCACACATCAGTATGGATTAATTCCAATGGCTCCTTACTCTCTTGAACATGTCTAGGAAATGGTTTCCTTGCATGTTTTCCAAATTGATAGGCTTCACACACCTTTTGCATTTCTGCAACCTTGAATTTAGGTAATCTTGCAACAATATTTTGGACCTACATTGATTTAAGTCGTTGTACATTAACATGACCAATGTGTTTATGCCAGATATCAATATCTGCAACTACACCGGTCCCATGTGCAAACATTCCTGCACTCAATTCAGGCATGCCTACATCCAACGTAAACATTCTGCCCTTCTTCTTTCCTTTTGCTATCAAGCGATCTTTATTTTTCATATCCTCAACAAAGCATCCATGAGGATTACATCTGACCTGCAAGCCCTGCTCAACCATTTGACCAACAAAAACCAGGTTGTTGGTGATATTCGGGACATGAAATACATCTGACAGGTATTTCTTTTTCCCATCCTGCATAGACAAATGAATTTTTCCAATTTGCACAATAGGATGTGCAATATCATCACGAGTCTCCACAAATCCTAGTTTTTCCATTTTCCTTGCATCTTGCATCCATTCTGCATGACTTGTCATGTGGTTTGACACACCTAAGTCAACATACCACACTTCGTTGCTTTCTTCTACACTTGTCACAGAATTGTTCATGTGCTGCACCATAAATAAATGCTCATTTCTGTCATCACCCTGTCTACTAGAAGATACATAATTTCCTTGTTGCAATTTTCCATTCATGATGCCATTCTACTTTTTATAGCAGTCTTTAGCCATATGACCCATTTTACCACAGCAGTAGCATTCAGCATTGCTGTTTGCATTTTGGCCTCTTTGCCATCCACCACGACCTCTTTGGCTCCCCCTGCCTCTAGAGTTACCACGTCCTCCTCCATAGGACTAGTTTTCTTGAGTTTACTGCATATTCTGATTTCTACCACGGCCTCCAGATCGGCCTCCTCTACCTCTGCCTCTACCTCTTCCAGCATTTGAGTAGAATACATTTTCTTTTGAAGTTCCTCCTGAAGAAGATGCACCACCATTTCTCTGCTCAGAAATTAGAAGAGCAATCAACTCCTCAAAATCAGGAAATCTTTCACGGATGGAAATGGATGTTCGGAACTGTGCATAATCCTTTCCTAGACCATTCAAGGTCACGGAAACTAAATCATCATCTTCGACTAGCGACCCAATGGAAGCAAGTGCATCTGTAATCTTCTTCACCTTCGTGTGGTAGTCATTGATGCTCATACTTTCTCTTTGCACATTGTGCAACTCTTACTTGAGCTGCATTTTCCTGGCTTGCGTATTTGTGCTATACATTTTTGACAAAGTATCCCATGACTCCTTTGACGTACTTGCATCATGAATATGCACAATCATAGAGTCTGAAATGCTAATAGACAGCCAGTACATAACTTTTATGGCTCTCTCATGCCATCCTTTAAATGCCTGCATTTGACGTTGATTGGGAACATTAGGAAGAATTGGTTCTTCTTCATTGCTTGCAACAAATTCCCAATATCCTTTTCCCATTAGGAATTCGTCATTCTAAACTTCCATGCTTGGAAGTTGTTCTTGTCAAGCTTTTCAGTGACAATCTGTGAAAGAGAATCAGACGCCATTACAGAACACTGCAAAAAATTCTGTCACTGTAAAAAACACAGCTTCAGCCTCACAAGGGCAAATCTGCAAAACTGACGAAAGCGGTATTTGACCACAGAGTCACTTCCTAGTGACGATTTTTCATCAACAAGAAACAAGGATGATTCTGTAACTCCCAATGTCTCTGCGCACAGGCATACGATGCAATTTTCACGATAACTTTTCACGGACCTATAGAACAGTGGTCGAACAGCATAAAACAGGGCCTTTTCTTGAGTGCGTATAGAAAACTTTCGCCTCCAAAACAAGCCCCGAAATGGCCTCAAATAAAAAAAACAGAGCAACCCTGGGCTAAAGCCTTCACCCGCAGCATATACTGCCCTCTTGCTACACCGCGAAGGGCGTCTCAATCTGAGACAATGCACTCTTGCACTTCCCGGCTATGCTACCTGTAGAGACTTACTCCCAAAATAGAAAAATGAAAGCAATACTGGTCCTCTTACCAGAACACCACAAACTTGGTTTGCTTTCTTGAGCTCCTTACCACAAACAAGGCTTTGATACAATGTTAAGATTATGGGAGAGAAGGAAGGAGTCTCACTTGTAGCTTTCTCACTTACACAATGGGGGAATACACACAAAGGTGGAGGTTGAAAACAGTTTTCCACTTAGTTGTGTAAGCCAAAAGAACTCACATACAAAGAAATAGAAGGACCCTATATATGGGTCTCAAACCAAACTCAACTAACTAAGGTGGCATACTAACTGAACCACGAACTAGAGTAGATAAGGATAGCTGTCATCTAGCTATTATTCATGGGCGGTGTACCAACGGCATTTGCAACTAACAAGTCGGTGACATAAATGCACAACGGTCACCCTGGCATATCACGAGTGGAGCTCAATATCTCAACAATATATCTCTTTTCTCTCTATCAAATCTCAATAATTTTTAGCCTTTATTTGTTATATAGTAGCATTTCAATGAGGGACTTTAGGTGCCACTAGTACATCTCCTTCAATGTATTTTCAAATACTTTTGCTCTTTAAGAAATTTGGCATCTAAAGCTTCTGTGTAGGATAATTATTCTTATTAAGTTTCTCACTAAAAATATGATTAAAATTTTCAAACATTTTAATAAGGTAAGAAAAAATCCAGTAGTCTACAACCAATAGGTGCACTATGAAAAAAAAACTAGTCTTTTTCATTGACTACACAATAATAATTACCATATGTAATCTACATGCAAATGCCCTTTGTGTCTACAACCTTTTAAAAAATTGAAATCTTATAAATCTATAATCTATAATCGTTGCACTTGTAAATGCTAAACACATCTCAATTTGTAGTATACCTAGAAATTGCTTCCAACCGACTTGTAAGACTAGAATGGAAGCCAAAATGACCTCAAATGGACAAAATTGGAGACTCTAGCCCTAGGATCCTCAAGAGCCTCCTATGGCTATATTCCAAGTCAAAGAAAACAAGATGGAAGAGCTTCTCACTCATTTCTTGCTTGCTTACTTTCGCATCGAGGAAGTTACTATATATATATTCTCTACATCACGTGCGTTCAAGGCCTATTTATAAATACCCTTATCTGTGAAAATTTCACGAATAAAACATAACCCTTTTCTATTCAATCTATAAATAACTCCTTTATAATGATTTTTTTAAATGTAAAAAATGTATAAAAATGATATTTTAAAAATACCTTATTTTGAACCCACATGATGCACACATATTTTCATGAGTAACTTACCCAAGCATTTTGTACTCCATTGTTTTCACCTCAATCTTGAATTGAGATTTGTGCATTCGTGCTCTCCATAACTAAAAAGGGGAAAATTTTTAATTTAAAATTCCACAGTTGATAAATCAATCTTGTTTTAGTAATGGAGCATATTAAAATTAGGCTCTAATACCATGTGAAATATACTTGATCCTGATTATGCTAATGGGGTAGTTTGGTAGTTGTCTAGGGACTTGATCCTAATTGTCAGTATTTATTCTAACTCTAAGCATGTGGATTTAGGTGATTTGGTATTCCCTAGGTCTACCTCACAAGCAAACCATCTAGGCTTATACCACAAGGATCGACCTACAAGTTCCTAAAGACATGAATATGGTCTCTAGTAGCATTCTTGTATCGAGCTAAGATGATTGAAATTTATAAGATGTTAGTCACTTGAGGGGGGCAAGCACCACACTCGATTCAATGAGTGGAGCCCCAAGAGGAACACCAAGAAAACAGGGAATCTATTGCAAGAAAATCTATCTTGTATCATCAACAAACATCTTTTTCATATTTGATGTGACCACAACAAGGAAAAGAACACTAGGAACAAGAAATCTTCACACGCAACTTCATACAAACAATTCTCCCATGGCTTTAACTTGAAAATTTTTTATTATAATCTTTATATTCTTCATAGAATTCCTTAATAAACTAGAAAAACACAAGAGAATACACCACCTTGAATGAAAATCATCACATAGTATTCTTCTTCAAAGGTTCCATAGCTTTCTCTCACAATCTCTCGCTCATAGATACATTGTTTTGCATAGAATTGGCTCTCTCACTCACACACTCTCTCTCATACATGCTCTCTCTCAATAGTAAAATTGAATCATCAAGAATATTAACCCCTCGTTGGTCATGGATACCCCTCCAAAGAGGTATGTCTATTACGAAAGGTCACTAGAGCCACTACAGTGTCCCTTCGCTGGACAGTGTCACTGTCACTTCAGTCTTTACTTGAGTCTTCATCAACTACTTCTCCACTTATATTCATCTCTTCCCAAGGTTGGAAAACTTTTCCAAGCTACACATCCATCCAACATAACACTTATAGAGTCATACATAACAGAACAGAATAGAGATAGAGGCTCTATAGACAATCAACAACAAAGGGTTAACAGAAAGTCATCAAAAAGCCTGTAGCTCAATTTTAATCATTCAAAACCATCAAGAATCAACTAATAAGATTCCAAAAACTCTCAAACTCCATCAATCATCATTCCAACCTCTCATACTACAGAGAAGAAAAACATAGCAAAACATAAGCTCAATAGACCCAAATAGAACCAATCAGACTGCACTAATAGGACATCAATAGAAGATATCAAAACATCATATCTCCACTAAAAAACATCATGAGCTTCTCAAACCTAATCAACCTTATCCAAAAAAATATCAAAAACTTCCAAAAAAACTAATCATAATACAAAACTCATAAAAAATCAACCATCCAATCCTTAAAAACAACAAAAATTAGCCCAAAAATCAAGTTATTTCAACCCTCATCAATAGAGAGTCAAAATGAGGGGGAGTGAAGAATCAAACCCTCTGTCCATAAGACATAGTCTCATACCAAGCCCCTAAAATGATGCTTAATCACCTACCCCTAGGAGGTCACAATTGTAAGCTCTTTTCTATAATTTGAGAAAAGCTACTTGGCTAATCGGGTCTATCGAATAGTAGGATAGTTTCATCAGGAGGTCATCCACCCACTTCACATAAATATCGTGGTGTATTTTAGTGATTTAAACAAGTATGCTACCATGATGTGATGACATATAAAATAACTTTCTTAATTATTATTGCACGAGATTCATAGGCACTTCTTTTTAATATAGATAGAAAGCAATCTTTTTTTGAAAACATAGCAGTTAAAATTTATTCTCATATATAAAATTTACTCCGAAGAGCAAAGCAATCTCAAAAAGAAATTCAGTTGCCAACCTTTCCTTATTCATCTCATGCCTTCCGATGCTTAACCATGTTGGGTACATATAGGTTTCCTTCTCTATCTTAGGATCGGGATTGAGATTACAATCGCAAATGAGAGCCCTAATAGTTCTTGCTCATTGTAAGGGATAGCCTTTCTATATGGAAGACCAAACATATCTAGGTGATGGTCGATCACCTTATTAGTGTATATACACTCCATGTGAAAAGTATCTAAGGTGACCCTAGGAATGGTATCATGCCTCATTCCCGTTTGGCTTACTATTGGAGCCACGTATATAATTACTGTAATTCTCCATAGTTCAATGCAGCCATAATAAGTTCTAATTTTCTATTAATTTATTTTTTCAAAGTAGAGATTAACTAAAATTTCCAATAATTCAAAATCATGTAATGGAAAATTTTCCTATTACTTTTCAATTTATCAATATGATTCTTATTTCAAATGAAGTTTTAACTCTATGTGCAAATGGGCTTTAATATTCCATGCGTGGGGGAAAGCACTTTGATATCTTATTTCAATATGCGAAAGTACACTTTATTATTATGTGCATGCAAATACACTTTAATAGGGTAACAAGGAAGTAAAATAATTCTTTACAAAAAAAATGCAAAGAATGATATTTGGGTTATTTTTTTATTTTTTATTGGAAATATACACATCACGCTACATGAAAAGATTATTTATTTTGTGTATTAACTTATATATATATATATATATATATATATATATATATATATATATATATAAAATTTTAACTCGTAATACTTAAGTAATTATCAATATAATTTAAATATAATATGTGTAAGCCTTATTTAATTAGTAACCATAATTTTAAGGATAATTTACTATATTTTTAGCTTTAGCATTTCAATTTTCAAAGTTTCTTGCTTTTGTTTCCTAAAACGAGGGGAAGGGGTGTCACCATTTGCATGTCGCATGAAGGGGAGGCCCCCATTGACCACACATGGGGGGGCTAGCAAGCCACAAACAACAGTCCCCTCCCTTAAGGGACCCCCTTATAGCCTTATAAGGCTAAGGTTAATGGTTTTTTCTTTTTTTAATTTCCTTTTTTAGTTTTGTGTGTGTGTGTGTGAAAGATTCACATTTTGAAGTAAAACATTTCAAAATTCTATGTGAAAAATATCATAAATTAGGATAATATTTAAGATATGCTAAGAGAGGTTATGGGTAAAAATGTTTGTGAACTTTATTTATCAATTTGAAATGTTTTTCATAATTCAAACATTGATTTAAAAATAGTAAAAAATTAACCATGATTTGGAAACTCTATGGTTAATAAAATAATTTTAAAATTTTATATTGGATCCTCAAATTTTTTTGATGAAATTCCAAAAATAATTTATTAAAAATTTTATTTGAAAAAATCATAGCTAGATTAAGAAAATTTATTTTGGTTTTGTTGAGCACTTACTTTCTAAGTTTGAGCTATTATAGGCATACCATTGAGGCTAGATTACATATATTTGACTGAGAAGGTTAATCCTATTAGAATTCTTTTTTAAAAAAGCAATGGGTATATGTGCATTTCAAGACCGAGGGTTGGTATTGGTATGAAAAGTTACTAGAGGTAGAGTCTAATGTGGTTTTCTTTAGGTTCCATGATCTACGTAAGCTTGACATTTCCTCCAAAGGTATTTTTCACCCCTCAACCCTTGTGATAGAGAGTGTCATGGTCAAATTAATAACTAGGATAACGTTGAGAATAAACATTGTGATGTGACTTTAAAGAGAATGGGAATATTTTCCTTTAAGATGACATTTCAAGGATTAGCAATGATTGCATACATTAGTGATAGACATCATGACAACAATCTTTTTCTTCAAGAGGACATTAGAAGTATTACTGTGTTTTTTCCAAGTAGTTAATATTGAGAGATAATCTATCAAAGCAAAATCATCTTACATGTGACAATCATATTGCAAGGTCTCTTTAATGCCTCCTAGAAACAATTATAAGCTCGCTAGAGATTGAAACCCTAAATTTTTCCCAAAGAATATTATATTTTTGTAGTTTTAGACATATACAAACTTAGATGTAGCATTATTGGGTAATATTATTATAGATTCATAATGAATCTATTTCAACTTTCAAGTTAGAAGACTGTGATGAGTTTGTGTGAAAAAACCTCATGTGTGTAGGATATCAATACACTACATTTTTGTCTATAGTCTCCAAACACTCACAAGCATTTAATATATTCATGATCCCAAAGAGAGAGAGAGAGAGAGAGTGTGTGTGTGTGTGTAACAAGCAAGAGATATACAAACTAGGGATTAGACACCCAGTCACACTGACTGGGGTATAGGTGTAAGAGTCCCAAATTAGGGCAACGAGTTATTATCAAGAACATACTCTTCACCTTCACCTTAAGCTTCCATGGCTTTCTCCTCCCTTCTCCCCCCTTTTTTGTCTTTTTCTCTCCTCTTCTAGTTTTCTTTCCTCTTCTTCTTACTCTCTCTCTCTCTCTCTTCAGCTCCTCTCCTCTCTCCTCTCAACTTCATTCAATACAAGTGGTATAAGAGCTTAAGGATTTGGTCCTATTCATCTATCCCCTTTCTTCCTTTTCAAATCTCAAAACCCTAGTTACTTAGCTTATAGGTACATGTATAGCAAGAAGGACTATAGTTAGCCTCAAATTTTTGAAGCAAGTAGGAGCTATGGCTAGAGACTCAGACATATCTGGAGGTAAAATGGTTAAAATAACAAGTCTTCACTTTTTTTCATGCAAATTTTAGGGGTTATAGGCCAAGTTTAGAGCTCCAAGAGTTGGAAGAGGGCAAAAACCCTAGTTAGTTTTTGCCTCAGCCCTCCTTCTCTCTCTCTCCTACAAGCTGCCATGGTTGCCAGCCCACACAACCTTTTAAAGATTGCTCTAGATACCTCCAAGACATCAACCAACACTAGAGAGTGAACCCCCTCATCTCCAACTCCATTTTCAAAACCTTGGTGGTTAGGGAAACCCTGCCACAAGCAACACGCAGTAGGCCACAATTTGTGGCACAAATTGCGCTGCTGCTCCTAGCCTTCTCCTACCTCTTGCTCCTACTCTTGGACTTCCCCTTGGCACTCTTGGCCTCCTAGGGAAAGGGTTGAACCCTCGTTTAGTGATATTTGACTCTTTTTTCCCCGACATTGAGCCCTCGGTTGGATTCCCTATTGTACACTACATGTGGTTAGCCACTACTACTCAATTCAAGCTTTTGATCTAGCCCACAACCCTTGGAGCTGAGCCCTTAGGAGCCCCCTTACCCTTTTTACCTCTTTCTTACCTGAATTGAAGTTATGGAGATGAGCATGTAGAGATTTCTTGAGAGCAACCATGAAAGCTTCACTTGAAGCCTTTCTTCCTTAAAGTTCAAGCTTGGGAACAAGCACAAGAGCCATCTTCATCATTGGAAGCATTTGAATGCTGAAGCCTTCATCCATGGGAGTGCTCCAACCAACCAAGATTTCTTGATGGAGAAAATGGGTATCATGACAGGCTATGCTTCAACAATATTCTCCAAGCACTGAAGAGGTATGACAATCTGATCTTAGTCTCTCATGTTTATCCACTTGCTCAGCTTAATCCCTTTGTTGGAGTGATTAAAGATTGCATATGCTTAGTGAGGGCTGAAATGATGAACGGGTTGCCTCTTACCCATCCAACCTCCAATCCTCACTAAGAGAACTAAAGAGGGGCACCACCTAGCCAAAGAGAGGATGGGCTAGGACATCCCTATTCTCAAAGAGAATCAAGAAAGCCAAGACACAAATTTACAAGAGAGAATATATGTGCTAGACACCATATTGGAATATAAGAGAGAGAGATGAGAGGAGAGGGAGACAAGAGGAGAAGAGATAGAAGAAGCTTGCCATTATGCTACATGGAATGAGAAAATGAGAAGAGAGGGAGATAATAGGAGAAGAGGTAGAGGAAGCTTGCCTTATGCTACATAATAAAAGAACTTACTCATAGCTTACCTCAAAGAGATGAGGATATTGTAGAGTGCTCTCATGGACTTGTCATTCTCCTTCCTCCCTCTTTTCTTATGCTACATAATAAAAGAACTCACTCATAGCTTACCTCAAAGAGATGAGGATATTGTAGAGTGCTCTCATGGACTTGTCATTCTCCTTCCTCCCTCTTTTCTTATGCTACATAATAAAAGAACTCACTCATAGCTTCCCTCAAAGAGATGAGGGTATTCTAGAATGCTCTCATGGACTTGTCATTGTCCCCTTCCCTCCCTCCATGGGCTCTTTATATAGCCTCCATGAGGGATTAGATTAAGCTAATCTTCTTGATTAACATAATCCTAGATGATGTATGGCATCTTTGAAAATATGGAGTATAGTGGATGGGACAAGTCCCCACCTTGGTCATCATGCAAGAAGCCAAGGGTGGTGGTAGACAAAATAGATAAATGGAGCTAGATTACAAGAGGTGGGTGGCCAAAGCACATTATTATAATATATTTACAAGAAGGATAGAGTGGAAAGTTGGTGTGGTGAAAGAGAGAAGAAAATTGCATGTAGCCAACAGTCTGCGCCTTCGTAACTTCAAATCCGTGAGGAATTTGAAAAAAGTTTCTTCTGCAACTTTGTAGACCAGGTCGAAACTGATCGGCCTTCGCGGGAATTTTCTTGAAATTAGCTTTTTCTTGGGAGTTATTGAGATTATAAAAAAGGCTTCCAAAAGCTGCTTTGACTTTAGTATCCCATATGTATATAAATACATATAAGCATGTGACAAAAGGGGTCCATGCTTGTAAGCTTTTGTGCAAGATCCAAATGACACCATGATGTGGATATTGACTTGTGTGCAAGGGTGAGGTGTCCTCTAATGATGGTGATAGATTCCAAATCTTAGTGATGCAGACGGGGCCCATGTGTAGTTGGAGGCTAGTCCTTTGAAAAAATCTATGCATTCACTCAACTCCTAGGTGTAATCCATTTTCATCTTCACTAAGATAACCATCCCTTTGACCCTTTACATTGACATGCCTTCTAAGAACTTGTTCCTCCCATTTGCTAGAGTTATCATAATCGAGAAGCAATGTAGCATACCTAGTGCTTGAAGAGTAAACCCAGAGTGATATGGTAGGCTCTTGATAGGGGCTTTGGCCAAAATTTTGTGGTAGTAATCCGGGTTGTAAAAAACCCGGATCATTAGCCCTCCCCTTAGGCTAGAGGTATTCATGCCTCTAGCTTGATAATGATGGTCCAATAGAGCAAGGAGGACTACACCCCCTCATTGGTGGCTCTTCATTGAATGACTGCTCCAAAGTGTTCATATTTCTTTGAAAATAAGGCTTCAGTCGCTATCCATTTACCCTTGTCTTGTGAACCTTCCCATCCATGTCACCTAGCTTATAGCTGCCATTTGGATATCTCCTTATGACCATGAATGGCCCTTCCCACTTGAACACAAGTTTAGCATCCTTTCTGTTATCAAAGCGATTATCATAACGTAGCACAAGTGATCCTTCCCTTATGTGTTTGCTAGCCAGCTTCTTATTAAAGGTCTTCCTCCTCTCTTCAGCCTGCATGGAATAGTGTTGGACTGCTGCTTCTCTATCTAACTCCAGCCTCTCTAGATCCAAGATCCTTTCCTCTAACTTCTTATCTTGATTCTTCTCTTGACTGGCTACTAAAACACGCAAACTGGCCAGTTCCACCTCTATAGGAAGCAAAGCTTCTTGGCCATAGACGAGATGAAATGGAGTATAGCCAAGCGAGGTTCTAAATGAAGTCCTGTAGGCCCAAAGAGCTGCATTCAATTTTTTATCCCAGTGCTTGGGGTGCATGTGTACCTGCTTGGTAATTATCTTACAAATAAGCCCATTCACTTTTTCGACCAAACCATTACACTGTGGATAGTAGGGAGTAGAATGCCTGTGCTTGATTTTTAGCCTTTCCATTAGCTCCCCTACTAGGTTTGCCCTAAAACCAGGACCCCGATCAGAGATAATTTCCAAAGGTGTGCCAAACCTGCAACAAATATTTTCAAACACAAATTTTTCCACTTCTTGGGCTGTGATCCTACTAGTTGCTGAAGCCTCTGCCCACCTCGTCATGTAGTCCACTCCCATTATGATGTATTCCTTGCCAGATTGAGTTCGTGGGAGTGGCCCTATTGCATCAATCCCCCATTTCTCAAATGGACCATATGTAGTTATGGGATTTTGTTCCTCATGCACTAGCTTCCTTGGTCCGGCCTTTTGGCAATCGTCACAAGTGCGGCACCAATGTTGCACATCTCGATGTAGACTAGGCCACACAAAACCGGCTTGGAGAATCTTCCTGCTGGTTATTTCTTGAGAAAAATGTCCGCCACAAACCCCTTCATGGCAGCTCTTAATCACATCTATAATCTCCTTTGCTGTTGGCACCCTTCTAAGCACTGCATCCTTTCCTTTGCAATACAACACATCATTTATCAAGCGGTATTTAGTGGCCTTAGTAGCTAGCCACCTTTTCTCACTTTTACTCATATGTGTAGGTGCCTCACCTTGCTCGAGAAAATAAAGCACATCTTGTAGTTGAAACTTTCCTTGAAACAAGGGAAGCTTTACGGCAATGATGCCCACCATTGCCTCTTTCAATTTTTCAGCTGCTAGAGCATCTGCGTCGCCATTTGTGCGCCTTGGCACAAAATAGATTTGGGCTTTCTGTAGCTTTCTCATGAGAGTTTTAGCTTCCCTCATTTTCACTGCTAAGTTATCATTTTTACAAGCCCAGATTCCTTTCATTTGCTTAACAATGAGCATAGAATCCCCAAAAACATTAAGCCGAGTGATACCATGTGAGAGACACCACTTCAAACCTAAAAGCAAGGCTTGATATTCTGCTTCATTGTTAGAATGGACATCCTCCAAGCTGATACCTTCTCCATAAAGTTTGTCACCTTCGGGACTGAACACCACTATTCCTGCTGCCGCTCTGTCTTTAATACGCTTGTAGGCTCCATCAAAGTAGAGGGCATGGGCATTCTTCACCCGTGGCGGCTCCTCAAGAGGAGGTGTCTTCTCTTTTACCTTTCCCTTCTCCTTTTCCTTCTTTTGATGGCATCTATGGGTCAACAAATCAGCTAGGCAAGCTCGAGTAGAATCCTCCACCTTGAAGGTGTAGTCAAACTCTTGGAGTTGTATCACCCACTTAGCGATTCTAGCTGAAACATCCATGTGTTGTAAGGCATAGGGAAAATGCTCTTCTGTCGTGATCACTGTGAATGGCCTAGGGAGAAGATAAGGACGAAACTTCCTTACAGCAAACATTAGAGACAAAACCATCACCTCGACCATCTTGTACCCTCGTTCTGATGCTGTCATTACTCTACTAGAAAAGTAAACTGGTCTCATTAGGCCAGTTTTAGCATCCTTTTGTATTAGTGCTGCCCCTAGAGCATCTTCCCCAAAACTCGGGTTGACAAAAAACTCTTGATCCCAACAAGGCTGTAAAATTATAGGAAGGGTGCTAAGAGCCTTCTTCACCTCGTGAAAGCACCTTTCGCTTTCGTCACTCCACAGGAGCTCCTCAGAGTGGGTTAACTGTTGCAGTGGAAATATTAATTGGGAGAGGAGATGAATGAACCGCCCCATATATCGCACCTTCTGAATGAAAGAGGTTAGTTGCTTCACAGAAGATGGTGATGGCACTGCCAATAGGGCCTTAACTTTGTTTGGATCTGCTTCAATGCCCCTCTCACTTACGACATGCCCTAACAAAGTTACACTACTTTCGCCAATTCGACACTTCTCATGGTTTAATTGCCCCCCCATTTGTGCGAGTCGGTTGAAAGCTTCATCCACCTTCCCTAGATGTAGAGCCTTAGAACTATAAATACAAAAATCATCAATAAAGACCCTGATGGATTTCCCAAAATATGGCTGGAAGACATAATTCATGAATCGTTGGAAGGTAGCTGGGGCATTTGTTAATCCAAATGGCATTACTTTGTAAGCAAAACAACCCCAAGGTGTAATGAAGGTGGTCTTCTGTTGATCCTCCTCAGCTATTCGGATCTGGAAATAACCTGAATACCCATCACAAACAGTGTATCTCTCATGCCCGGCCACCTCGTTGAGTATTTCATCCTGAAAGGGAAGAGGAAAGTGATCTCTCTTAGTTGCGGCATTTAGCGGCTTGTAATCCACACAAATCCTCCATTTTCCATTCTTCTTGGGTATCACCACCACAGGTGAAACCCACTCTGAATCCCCTATTGGATAGATAAAGCCTGCCTTTAAAAGTCGTTGCACCTCAGTGAGTAGAGCGTTTTGTTGAACTACTCCCAATCGTCGTAGTCGCTGCACCACTGGCCGTGCTTCCTCTTTTAGATTAATGTGATGTTGTACTGCTGTCACACCTGTGATGTGTTCATAATCAGAAATAAAAAGTGCAGAATGTTTTATCACCACTTCCATGTAGGCTGCCTTCTCCTCAACTGATAGATCCTTAGCCAACATTTTTTCTAACCCCTCCTTCTCGACCTTTGGAAGCTGCTGCGGAATTTCACTACTAGAAGGCCCTTTTAATGTAATCCCCATCACTTCTAGAGAGCTTTCTTCCTCCTCATTAGAAGACTCTCCCTCTGTCATAGATGACCAACCCTCGCTGGAACTCCATTCATCAGCGGTGGTTTCTAACACAAGATCCTCCTGTCGGCCCTCCTTCATGTTGTAGATAGTGCTCTTCCATTTTTTATGCAGCCCCTTTTGTGGCCTGAGCTCTAGAGCCCCTGTCTCCCAATCTTGTCTGGCTTTCATTCCCATTAGCCATGGTCGCCCAAGAATGAGCGGATAGCCATCCCCCTTCACTGGCATCACATACATGTCAATCTCCAATTGCACTCCACACACCTTTACCTTGACTTTCTTTATAACTCCCAAACAATTTACTACCACATTGTTAGCCATTTTGGCCCCAAATTTAGTAGTTTCATTTACCTCTAATCCCAAACGATGCATCAACTTTTCCGTCATGACACAAATCTCTGCACCTCCATCCACATATGTCTTTGACACTCTCTGCCCATTGATTTCGGCTTCCACTAGAGGTACAATATCTTTCATCTTTCTAGCCTGGATTGCATTCACATGTCTATTCTTCATGGGTCTAATGCTTACCATCTTTGACCATTGTCGCCGCACTGTTGGAGATAGATGTAGTAATTGTGGCCATGAAATTTTTGGCCCTTGATTCCTCACATCAGCAAGCAAATCATAAGCTCTAGTACCTTTACCCAAGGGAAAATCATCTGGCTCAATGTGTCGGCGTGAGCGAGCCCTCCTCTTTTTACTGGTGCGTGTCTTTGCAGCCACTGATGACTCTGCCTCCTCTTCCATATTTTTAACCTCCTTTGGTGGTGTAGGCTCCATCTTCTCAATTCTCCGGGCTTTCTTTACCGGCATTGCTTCAACCTCTACTACTTTGGCCTTCCCTTTGACATCACTCTCATCTAAACTAATTATCCTAACATCATGATTCTCTGGCGGTTGGACAGGCAAGGGCGGCACCTCTGCAAGTGGTCGAGGATGCTGGAGAACTTGAACCGGTGGTGGAGGCCTTGGATTCGGTGGAACAAACCTTTCTCTAGGTGGTGTCACTTGTTGTCCCCTCCTTCTTGGTTGGAACCCATTTCTTGGAAAACGCCTAGGATGAGGGCAAAAGTACATACCATGGCCAGTCTCCCCACAATTATAGCAAACATACTCTCTTTCTTGTCTTCTTGGACCTCGATTGCCTTCATTTATGAGGGGAGGGGGCCGCACTCCTTGCACCAAATTTAATGAAAGGCTTTTGAGTTGATTAGTAATGCGTTGTAGGAGCTCTTGCTGTGGTATCTCTGGTTCAGGTGGGGCCTCTGCTATTTCTCTAGGCCTTTGCATGGTTGGTAAAACCTGTATGGGCTCAACTCCCCCCTTTAACTGGGCTTGATACTTCAATTTTCTATCTTTCTCTCTCGCATAAGTGACTGATTCTTCATAGGATGTGGGAAACTTTCCTTTGACCTTCTCCCTTAGTAGAGGATGGAGTCCGGCTAGAAAACAATCTTTCTTAAGGCAATCAGGTACTCTTTCTCCCTCGGCTAAAGATGTTGTCCATTTATCCCACAATTTTATAAACATGCCTTCATAGGTTTGGTACTCCCCTGCTATGGTTTGGCGAAGATCTAAGAGTTGTCTCCAAATATCTTCAGGTGGCTCTGTATCTTGGTACTTGTGCATGAATGTGGTCTTGAGATTCTCCCAATTACCCCTTGTAGCCTCTGGGAGAGCTTGATACCACACTCGAGCATCACCCTTTAGAACTAAAGGGAAGGCCCGTACTTTGGTTGCTTCGTCATCCCGGCGTGTGACTAGGAAGGCCATTTCTAAGTCATCCAAAAAGTCCAGAGATTTCTCCCCTTTGTGCCCAAAAAAACTTGGAAAAGCCATGATAGGAAGATGTTGGCCTAGCTCAATACAAAATAAAGATGAACACGTCTAGGCCCAAGTCATATCTTATTAAGGGTAGAATAAATGGATTTACAGATGCATTAATCTCAGCAAGACGACGAGGGCCCAATAAGCCCCTTATAATATTTTGAAACCTGATCTTTGTGCTAACGATTATATGCACGGTTTGTCTAGCAAGTGGACGGATAGGTCCGTACAAGTCCCTATGGTTCATGGGATACACTTAGAGTAGAATGAATATGTGCACATTGAAGGAGATGTTATAATCCAAAATAGGGAGTATTATGGGATCAGGAGACAACAAGATCTCTCTCAACCTCTCAGCTCCAAAATAGAAGACCAACCTTTGCTGAAAATGTAACTTTCTACTAATGCACACATCCACCCGAATGTTTTGAGCCGATTGAAAGTTGTAGAAAGTAGGAGTAGTCATTTATGCATTAACTACAAATTTACACTACAAACTTTCATGAAGCGTGTCGTTGAAGCTATGGCCTCTTAGATCCCACCATTCAAGAGATGCGAAGGATTTGCTCACCACTAATTAGCGTAGCTTTTGTGTGACCATCATCAGCCTTGTAAAGTTCATAGGCTTCGATAGCTATCTTTTCAATTACTTTGAGTCTTCTTGCTAGTAGCAGTTGAAGCGCATCACCATATGTAGCCTCTCGCCAATACCGCACACCATTGATGTGTAACTCACCCTCCAAAAACTTGTTAATCCCCGAATTTGAAAGCGCCTTCACCACTTGAAGACGAAGCTCCGTAGGGAGTGTCTTTACACTAGACACCAAGCACTCAACACAATGCCTTGACGTAGAGACTTGATGAGAGCAAGATTTCTCATGAAGCAAAGAAGGATGCGTGTAATTAACTTGCTTTACCCGCATACGTGCCGTTTGTCGATAAAGATCCTTCTTCTCTTGAGCTTCTTTTGGAGACCATTGCGGTACTCTTGAGCGCCGAATCCCTTGAATAGGGTTTGATGAAGATTCCTCCTTAGTGACTTCTTGACAAACACTTGTTGAAGAAGAGGACAACTCCTTAGATGTTTCTTTCTTCATGGAAGTTGTAGAGCATAGCTTGAGAACTCCTCAGCGGGGGCACCAAAAATGAGGGCTGAAATGATGAACGGGTTGCCTCTTACCCATCCAACCTCCAATCCTCACTAAGAGAACTAAAGAGGGGCACCACCTAGCCAAAGAGAGGATGGGCTAGGACATCCCTATTCTCAAAGAGAATCAAGAAAGCCAAGACACAAATTTACAAGAGAGAATATATGTGCTAGACACCATATTGGAATATAAGAGAGAGAGATGAGAGGAGAGGGAGACAAGAGGAGAAGAGATAGAAGAAGCTTGCCATTATGCTACATGGAATGAGAAAATGAGAAGAGAGGGAGATAATAGGAGAAGAGGTAGAGGAAGCTTGCCTTATGCTACATAATAAAAGAACTTACTCATAGCTTACCTCAAAGAGATGAGGATATTGTAGAGTGCTCTCATGGACTTGTCATTCTCCTTCCTCCCTCTTTTCTTATGCTACATAATAAAAGAACTCACTCATAGCTTACCTCAAAGAGATGAGGATATTGTAGAGTGCTCTCATGGACTTGTCATTCTCCTTCCTCCCTCTTTTCTTATGCTACATAATAAAAGAACTCACTCATAGCTTCCCTCAAAGAGATGAGGGTATTCTAGAATGCTCTCATGGACTTGTCATTGTCCCCTTCCCTCCCTCCATGGGCTCTTTATATAGCCTCCATGAGGGATTAGATTAAGCTAATCTTCTTGATTAACATAATCCTAGATGATGTATGGCATCTTTGAAAATATGGAGCATAGTGGATGGGACAAGTCCCCACCTTGGTCATCATGCAAGAAGCCAAGGGTGGTGGTAGACAAAATAGATAAATGGAGCTAGATTACAAGAGGTGGGTGGCCAAAGCACATTATTATAATATATTTACAAGAAGGATAGAGTGGAAAGTTGGTGTGGTGAAAGAGAGAAGAAAATTGCATGTAGCCAGCAGTCTGCGCCTTCGTAACTTCAAATCCGTGAGGAATTTGAAAAAAGTTTCTTCTGCAACTTTGTAGACCAGGTCGAAACTGATCGGCCTTCGCGGGAATTTTCTTGAAATTAGCTTTTTCTTGGGAGTTATTGAGATTATAAAAAAGGCTTCCAAAAGCTGCTTTGACTTTAGTATCCCATATGTATATAAATACATATAAGCATGTGACAAAAGGGGTCCATGCTTGTAAGCTTTTGTGCAAGATCCAAATGACACCATGATGTGGATATTGACTTGTGTGCAAGGGTGAGGTGTCCTCTAATGATGGTGATAGATTCCAAATCTTAGTGATGCAGACGGGGCCCATGTGTAGTTGGAGGCTAGTCCTTTGAAAAAATCTATGCATTCACTCAACTCCTAGGTGTAATCCATTTTCATCTTCACTAAGATAACCATCCCTTTGACCCTTTACATTGACATGCCTTCTAAGAACTTGTTCCTCCCATTTGCTAGAGTTATCATAATCGAGAAGCAATGTAGCATACCTAGTGCTTGAAGAGTAAACCCAGAGTGATATGGTAGGCTCTTGATAGGGGCTTTGGCCAAAATTTTGTGGTAGTAATCCGGGTTGTAAAAAACCCGGATCACTTAGTAGTTCAATCCCTCTTCTATGCATGCATCATAAGTAATCCTGAAATTCATTGTATTGGCTGAGATTAACCCCCATCTTGTCTTGTGACCTTGGATAAGCCTCAAAGTGAGTAATAGTCTTTGTAATTGGATAAGTAGCAG
This sequence comes from Lygodium microphyllum, assembly GCF_053477565.2. Lineage (NCBI taxonomy): Eukaryota > Viridiplantae > Streptophyta > Polypodiopsida > Schizaeales > Lygodiaceae > Lygodium > Lygodium microphyllum. The sequence continues at coordinate 19,812,001 of NC_141160.1, read as the reverse complement.
CTAGTGAGTCACTGGACTATGAAGATAACCCCTACCCCAACCCTTGTTTATTCCTTGCATCTCATGAAAAGGCCCAATGTCTCCTTTCCAATGCATATAATGTTGATTTCCTAATAAAAATGTATGCTATGTATACTCCGGCTGAGGAAAAAGGTTGATGCTAGGCGAGGTGGTAAGACAAAAGAGAGGTGGCCCTCCCTTACCACTTAAGACCTTGTAAGGGGTGCACAACTCATTCACTCATGCATTGACGACAAAGATATTGGATATGCAATGATGCTTGGATAATTCTAAGTATGCTTAGGATGATATTCACATTGCTGATGATCAGACCTCTCAACAAATGATCCATCCATATAAGGATTTTGCAATAAGAGACAGGTAGTGTTTTTTGTCATAGTCTAACAAGATAGTCATAGGATATTATTACAAAAAATTATATAATAAATCTAGGAGTAAATCCTATAGCTCACCTTGAACATGGCTTTTCCCCTCTGGTTTGAATTAATAATATTCCCAATCAGACCTACGCTTTGGAAGTTATGCCCATTTTTGTGCATTAGGATCACTGTGGATAGGATGCATACATGACAAGCACAACACTTTCATTGCATAAAATTTTGATCACTTTCTACCATAAATATTAATAGCTCATCTCAAAGAGGACTTTATCCCCTCCAACCTGAATAAAAAATCTCACCAATTGGAGTTTCCTAAAAAATTTACACACCATTTACTGATAGTAGGTCCTGTGGACTGCCTCTAGATGGCTAGCCAGAAAGGCAAAAGTAAGGCCCATGAGGAACTCCAAAGGGATTTTAGAGACTCCTGGACCCCCATGAATGTAACGTGTCCACCTGTTATCTTCAGGACACGTCTTAGCAGTCCATCCGAAAGGATGTCTAGAAAGCTCCGCCCCGCACTCCCATGGAATGTTACGGGGTTTGCGATCTAGGACTTTCCACATCTGCCACCTAGCGGAAGTATTCCAGCCGTTCCCACTTAAGACCGACCTGAATTAGGGTTTTCTCTATTGGTCATTTCCTAACGGCAACTAGCGTCGAACCGGAGCGAACCACTTTATGCAGAAACACCAGGTCCGAAGCGGATTCATGTTGCACTTGGTTCAAGCAGAATGGGAAATGAGACGGATGCGAAGCTCAACCTCTCTGCTATAAGGCATAGTCCCATTCCATTCCCCTAAAATAGTATAAATCGGGATCCTTTATAACTTAGACTCTAGGTCAGCACCCTTTTTCTGTTCGTATCCTTTGAAACGATCTTCTCGCTGTCCATCATGATTGAGAAAAGTTCTCGGCCAACCGAGACCACCCATTCGTAGGATGGACCCATGGCCACATCCTCCGCACTTTCCTCAGGTTTTTTTAGTTATTTAATAACCTAACACATTTAGTTGGACATGTATCAATCAGCTTCCTTAATTAGTCCGTTAGGCACTGGTTCCTTCACGTAATCATAGCACTTGACATAGAAAAGCAATGTCAAACAAGTTCCTTTTCAACAAGTTATCATATTTATCTTTGAAATACATAAAGTCCAGCTCGTAGGCTTATCCATAATTTGCGCGAAGGCTATCCAACAATCCACAAGGATTACTAATCCAAGATTCCGCCCGTAGACTAGTATGCGGGCCTCAAGATCCAATCTCGAGTCACGTTGGCCTCTTGTGCAGGGCCCGAAAGGTGAGGGATTTACGGCTAGAGCCTCTCCTGGCACCCAAGCGTCCTCCTACTCCAAGTAGCGCTCAACGGAGAGACCTCTCGCGGCACATTTGGTCCACATTCCCGATGCGGTTAACAACCCCCTTGGTTAGGGTCAGGCATGCAGTCGGGGATAGCTGAAGCTGCCTCTCCCTTCAAGCCTTCAACCTGAAGCATTAGATATCCATTTATCCTTTAATTCTTTTGAGCAAACAGAGCAAAACAGTGCTCTTAAAACTGTTACAAGCACAATCATTACCAGTGGTCGTTACTTTTGGCCAACTGCTATAAAAGGAGTGAATCCTTCTTTCCGAATGCATCCAGCACTCGATCCAGGATCAATTGTGACTTGGCAAGATCGCCAAGAGTTTGACTGTTAACCCTTGTATCCTTGGGTTAGGGCCGTACCCTATTAACCCAACTTAACCAAAACCTTAAGTGCTATTAGCAATAAATATGTTATTTCAATTTACTGATTGGTCCTTTGCTTCCAAGAAAAAATCTAATCCCCGTATCTTGGTCATTTTACCCAAGAAAGGTACTATATCAGGGCAATTATTCATTCTCTTGCAAGATAAACTTGCATAAGAATTTGCCAATCTCATTTCGAGGAATTGGCCATTCCCTTGTGATCAAATCACAAGATCATGCGACTCTGCAACTTCTTGCACAAGTGTCACATCGATTATGGGACTATACTACACATCAACGGCGTCTTCTATTCACGGTATCATGATTAGATATAATAATCCATTCTTGATTGCATTAGGCTGTCATTGTCAGTCCTAGGGTTCTGAGATTCATCTTTTTAACGAGAGATTCTTAGGAAAACCCTAGATCACATCAAGTATGTTCCAATGTCCCTACATTGCATGAATGTAGGCAAGTCTTTTAGGGTATAGGAGTTTCAGGTTTGGTAATATGAATGACTAGGTAATGTCCTCAACATGCTAACCCTAGTTAGCTCTTTGGGATATGTTGCATTGAATTAACCTTCTCTAAACGAGTACCTCGTGGTTTTAGGTGCTTAGGTTTTAACCAATGTAACTTGTCTATTCTTGAAGATAATTACACTACCATTTTCGTAACCACATGATTAATTATCTACGTATAAGTTGATTTATAAACCCTAACTTTTCAGGTTAAGATCAAAGCATAGGTTAAGTTATAGCATAATTCCAATCTATCATCCTCTAACATGTAAACAAGATTCATGCTACTAAGCTTTAGGATTTTATGTTTTGACATGCAACCTTTTTCTACTTTCTTTTCGGAATGAATTTGTTGTATGCTAAACTTACATACCCTTTCGTTGATTTAAGTTTTTAGGCCACTTGCCTAAATTAAATGCAGCCCTAGCAATTTCCTACAGTTGCTAGCAACTTTCTATAACGAATCATTTCGAAGAAAATATGCTCAATAATGTGATATGCGGTTTATTCCTTCCATGCTGAAGTGTACTATCATAATTCCATTTGTAAAGATGGCCATTACTTAATCTAATTAGTGCATAAAACCCACTTGCTAGAAATGCATAGAAATCTCATGTGCACTTTATTTTGTTCGTTTTATTGAAAAAGTCTAATGATTGAATTCTTCCATCGTGAGCTCTTTCCTTTAAATTAGTCAAAGTATTTAAATCAAAAGATGTATCCTATCTCCAAAAATGATCCATGCATGATTGGATTATAACAACATAAATCAAAAATTAGGAAGAAATAACCTAGACTTGTGGTGAAATGTCCAAATGGATGTTAGGAGACGATCCTCCTATGGCTGCGCCTTGTGCTTTCTTAGGAGCCATCGCGAATGCGCCCTTATTGTCTTGGATGCAGATTTATGACCTTGGCCGTCTGCTTTGCACGCGAAACTCCCTTTTGTAATTCCACCGTCCTTCATGAATTTTTTTCCTTCCTTTCGTAGAAGCTCTGGTGCAAATTGTATACATGGAAAGGGGAAAAATAAAGTAACTTTGTGGAATGCAAAAAGGGGGGAAAAAAAGGGTGTTTTGCGAAGGTCAATAGGAAGGGGGTTCTAAGAGACCCCAAGGTTAGATGAACCTTTGAAGGACTTGCAAAGAAAAGGGCTTAAAGGACCCTAAAGCAATACGTGGGGGGGAAAAACCCACGGGAAGGGTTTTAAATTCTGAGAAGGGGGTAGGAAAACATTTTGAGAGTAAGGCTTATTAAAGCCACGGGAATGGGGCTTTTATTTGATCCCGAGGGGGGTAGTTTTAGGATGCCCTAGGTGGGAAAAAGGGGGGAAGGAAGGGGTGTATAAGACCTTAAAAGGGGATTTTTTGTCGGGGGAAAAGGGGGCTTAAAGAGGAGTTTTTTTTTGTGGGGGGGGAGGGGGGGGGGACAATATGAAAGGGGGCTTATAACATCCCCCTTTTTGAAGCTTCAAGAAGGTTCCAAAAGCTTCTGCCCACGTGAAGAAAGGGTGGATGATAGTCAAAGGCGGGAGTTGGCAGGTAGTGTCGAGACGATGGCGAAAAATGGCGATCTTCAGGCGGCTCCACTCCATCGCTCTCACATGGCGGCGAGGCTTTCCCCTCCAGCTTTATGGCAGCGAGACGATAGTATCTTAGCAACCTCACGGTCCCCCCTCTGGACGGCAGCGACGACCGTAATTCCCTGGCTCACAGCAACAATTCGACAGACTCACGGCTTCCTACTTCCTCTCACGATCACTTTTCCAGCTCCACCTCATACACAGCTTAAATAGGTGAGGGGAGGGGATCCTCCCTCCCCCACGCGTCATTTTGCATGGGGTTCTCCCCCCTGCAAGCTCCATCAAGGAGCTAATTCATACCTGCTATTCCCCTCCCCTCTAGTACGACAGTCGGCCAGGGGGGATAAGGGGAATAATTTTAAAAAAATGCCATTATTTTATCCTTTAATAAGAGGTTCGTATGAAGAATTCCTTCATTTAGAAATCGGAATTATTACATTCTCTCCCCCTTCGAGGAATCGATATGTCCTCATCTCAAGATAAACTAAGGATATTGATGGTTGAGAATGCTTTCATCTACCCAAGTGGCATCCTCCTCGGAATAATCTTTCCACTAGACGAGGCATTCTCTCAAGGTTCTGGATCTCAGTTGTCTCTCCCTAACATCTAAGATCCTGTTAGGCCTTAGCTCAAGGACTCCTTGACTAGGAATTACAACTTATTGCTCATCAAGTACATGGTTAGGATTAGATACATACTTCTTCAATAGGTTGATATGGAATACATTATGAACCTTTAGGTTCTTAGGGAGTTGTAGTCTATAGGCATTAGGTCCTAGGCACGTGAGGATCTTGTATGGTCCACAATACCTTGGACTTAGCTTCTTGCAATCTCCTAAGGATAGAGAACTCTTCTTTAGACATACGCAAATGAAGACCATGTCTCCTTCCTCGAAGATTCTATCTTGACGCTTCAAATCCACGTATGCCTTTTGTCTATCCTTGGTGGCTTGGATGTCCTGTCTTATTGACTTTATTTGGTCGTCCCTCTCTTCCAACATCTGCCTTGAAGCTTCAACCCTCAAGGTTGGATCTGAGAAGTTTAGGGGACTTTGACAGTCATGACCATACAATGCTTGAAAAGGGGTCATCTGAGTGCTCTGTTGATAAGAAGCATTGTAGGCAAATTCAACCAAAGGCAAGTATTGAATCCACCTTTTTGGTTCACGACAGCAGTATGCCCTAAGAATATCCTCAATGATTTGATTGACTCGGTCTGTTTGGCCATCCGTTTGGGGATGGTAAGCTATGCTAAAATAGAGTTGAGTCCCAATGGCTTCAAAGATAGCTCTCCAGAAATGTGATGTGAAGAGAGAATCATGATCACTAATGATTCTTCTGGGTAGCCCATGTAGCTTGAATATCTCCTTGATAAACAACCTTGCAATGTTTGAGGCTTTATAGTTTGTCTTTACTAGAATAAGGTATGCAACCTTAGTAAGCATGTCAACCATAACCATGATGGAGTTGTATCCCCCCTGAACTTGGGGTAGGCCAACAACAAAGTCCATACTGATGAATTCCCATTTCAATTGGGGAATGTCAAGTGGTTGTAACTTCCTTGGCATTTTGACATGTTCGGCTTTGATACGTTGACAAGACAAACACTCAATGACATATTTGAGAATGTATCCTTTACACCTCTCCCAATGGTAGCTCTTCCTAACTGCATTGAGAGTCTTGGCATAGCCAGGATGTCCTGAGAAAGGGGCATCATGAGCTTCCCACAATATCTTCTGCTTAAGTGACTGGCTTGCTGGTATACATAGCCTCATTCTATAGTAGACAAGTCCAATATTGATAGAGAATTCATGATACTTAGCCGGCAACTTTGGTCCTGATCCTTGATAGAGATCTCCCTTAGCATCTTTTGATAGGCTGGATCATGGCATGCTTCCTCTCTAGCTAACTCAATTATTGGGTTGTTTGGCATGGATACCTTTGTAGCTAGAGATCTAGCTGTTGATGGATTTTTCAAGATTAGAGAATTAAGGAATGCCTTATGACTGAGTGCATCAGCAACTACATTCTCTTTTCCAAGTCGGTACTGGATTTCAAAGTCATACTCCTCCAGCACTTCAATCCACCAAGGTTGCCTCATGTTGAGCTCATTCTGGGTAAAGATCCACTTGAGACTCTTATGATCAATCACTAGAGTAAACTTGTTACCCAACAGGTAGTGTCTCCAAAGCTTTAGAGCATGGATGATAGCTAACAATTCCAGATCATGGGTAGCATAATTCTTCTCATGACTCTTCAGTTTCCTTGAAGAGTATGCTACAGGATGACCTTCCTATATGAGCACACAACCTAAGGCAAGCCTGCTAGCATCTGTTACTACTTCGAACTCCTTATTGAGGTCTGGAAGCTTTAGGATAGGTGCTGATACCAAACTTTGCTTCAATCTGTCAAAGCTAGTTTGTTTGGGAGTTGACCATGCAATAGATGTTTGCTTCTTCTGTAAGTCCGTCAGAGGTGTTGCAATCAAAGCATAGTTTTTTATGAAGACCCTATACCATCCTGTCAATCCAAGAAAACTGCGTATTTCTTTGGTAGTTGATGGTCTTGGCCATTCTAGCACATCCCTGACCTTGGCTGGGTCCACTGAGATTCCTTCTGCTGATACGATGAATCCTATATATTCAATCTGACGCTTGAAGAATGCACACTTTTTCATTTTAGCATACAACTTATGTGACCTCATTGTCTCAAGGACAATCCGAAGTTGGGGTTCATGATTTTCTTTCTGTTTAGAATAGACTAAAGTGTTGTCAAAGAAGACGAGCATGAAGTCATCAAGATATGGCCTAAAAATATCCTGCATTAACCTGTTGAAGGTGGTAGGCGCACTTGTAAGCCCGAATGACATAACTAGGAACTCAAAGTGTCCATATCTTGTGTTGAAGGCCGTCTTTGGGATATCTTCTTCCTTGATCCTTATCTGATAGTAACCAGACCTGAGATCAATCTTGGAGAAGATCTTCGCACCCTGAAGACGATCAAGAAGCTCATCTTCCTAGGAATAGGGTACTTGTTCTTGACAGTTGATTGATTCAACCCTCTGTAATCAATACATAGTCGAAGTGTTCCATCTTTCTTTTTCTGGAATAGTACTGGAGCTCCCCATGGTGAACTGCTAGGATGGATGTAGCCCTGATCTAGCAGTTGATTGAGTTGTTCCTTCAGCTCAATTGCTTCCGGCATGGACATTCTATAAGGTCTCTTTGCAATTGGCGCAGCTCCTGGTACTAGCTTGATCTCATGATCTACTTCTCTTTGAGGCGGGAGTTCTGTTAACTCTTCAGGACATACGTCCGCGTATTCCTTTAGCCAAGAAGATCCTTCACTAGACTCATGCTTCTGATCTAACTTGTTGAGCTTAATCAAGTAGACAGGTAGTCCTTTTCTGACTCCCTTTATGATCCAAGATACTTTGTCCAATTGGATTTTTGGATTTCCAGCCTCACCTTGAGTTGTGACCAATTCCCCTTCAGAGTTTTGAAATGAAATTTGGCCCTTTCCACAATGGATGTGGGCATCATTAGGCTTAATCCAATCCATTCCGAGTAGACACTCATGGATACCTAAATTCATGACTCTAAGTTTGATCGAAGTCGTCTTTCCACCCAGAAAGAATTCCACCTTAGCAGTATGCTTGGTACAAGTAACCTCAGGACCACACTCATGGATACCTAAATTCATGACTCTAAGTTTGATCGAAGTCGTCTTTCCACCCAGAAAGAATTCCACCTTAGCAGTTTGCTTGGTACAAGTAACCTCACGACCATTTGCCAATTCCACAAGCAAGATAGGTGCTTCTACTGTGGCTATTCCTAATCTTTTTGCACAAGCTGGTGAGATAAAGAAATGTGTACTGCCACAATCAAACAAGGTCTTAAAACCTTTACCTTGATAGTCCGACGGTGTTTGAATCACCGAGAACTAGCGATTCGGCCCTTTCTTGTGAATAGCGGCATGAACTGTCGCCCTTTCAAACTCCGCTTCCATGGTTGGATCTTCTTCTTCTTCACACATTTTCCTATTGGCAATGCAGGCGGTTCTTCCTTTGCCTCGGGTAGCGGCTCCCTGACCACGGCTAGTTCCTTGGAAAGGTGCTTGGCAATGTCATCCTCTAAGCATGGGACATTGCCTCTTGAAATGACCGGGCTCGTTGCAGTGGAAACAAGGGAGGTTTTGTCCATTGCTTTGTGTAGGGACAAAGTTGTTGACATTATTAGTCCTTGCTTTCTTTCTTTGTCCCTGATTTTGACCTTGAACTCTCATCATTTGAGGCTTGAATGCTCCTTTGTTCAGGTCATTATAAGACCAAGTTTTGTTACCTCTTGGTCTAGCCTGCACCTCCTGAATTATAGGGGCAGCTTGAATGAGTGCGTCCTGTAGATCTGATGGGTGCATAGATTCAAGACGGGCATTCACTGGTGGATTTAAACCATCATAAAATTTTGACACATGCTGTGTCATGTCCATCTGTGGTGCATACTTAAGAAGTGAGACGAATTTAGAATAATATGCATCAAGAGTGAGTCCCAACTATTTTAGCTCGTAGAACTCATTCATTTTCTATGTGCGATACGCAGGTGGTAAGTATCTTCCCTGCATGTCTTTCTTCAGCTTCTCCTAGGTAACGGATCCTTTCGTGATCCCTTGATCTCTGTACGATTGCTTCCACCAAAGCTTGGCTTTGCCGGTGAGCATAGCCTGGTTGGCGGGTGTAGTATCGGCTGCTTCAAAGTAATCCTCCATGGATTCAATCCAAATTTCAGCATCTACTTGGATGGACCTGCCTGTCCCGTCAAATTCGGGTGGCTTAATCTGCTTGAGAAGAAACTTCTTCTCCTGGATTACAGTAGTACTAGACGTAGGAGGCAAACTGGGAATCTGTACCTGGGGTTGTGCCTCGATAAAGGTTTCTTAACGTTATTACTTGTTAAATCGTTATGATTTATATTTCATCTCCATTTTAGCTATCAACCAAGCAATTTATCCACTTAACTTCTTATCAATTCTCATGTACAAATAGACATTGATAAAAAGAAGTCTTATTGTATTTATATGGGCATAGCCCTTTCGAAATACAACATTTCTTGCAATGATAAGCCAACCGTTTACGTTTAGTCTGGGGAGAATAATGTTGTATTATATTTATCTACAAGAACTGGATAATAGTATGGTTTCGAGTCATGGATCTTCATGAATGGGTAAGTCATTGGAAGATCAGGTTATCCTTTCCTTTGGAACCCATTCTTCTCATGGTGCCTCAACACTTTGATCCTGTCGGCGGGGATTATACGAGTCACTTCCTCATATACATATGAGTTCAGCTCAACCCTCCAACCTTGAATATGTAAAGTTGAGTTTATGTGAGCCTCCACAAAAATGAACAGCTTAATGACTTTCAGGTCTTCCAACCACTTGATCCTCTTTAGGTTGGTTTGAAGATATGCAAACCGGTGGGCAACTATATAATAGATTCCTTAGGCACTCGTCCATATTCGTTCCATGTACAAAGGCGATGGATTATAAATATGCTCTAGGATATTCATCATCCCAACCCTTTATTGATAAACCGAGGAATGCATCGCAGTCATTAATATGACTCGAAACACTAAGAACTTGTTCCATGCTTCGTAATTCTGCAAGATAGCATTGAAAGTAAGGAAATGTTTGGAATAGTAACATTTTCTTTACCTCATCCTATTAAGATTTCATAAAACAAATCCTTCGTTGCTTCGCTCTGATACCAATTGTAACGTGTCCACCTGTTATCTTCAGGACACGTCTTAGCAGTCCATCGGAAAAGATGTCTAAAAAGCTCCGCCCGGCACTCCCATGGAATATTACGGGGTTTGTAATCTAGGACTTTCCGTGTTTGCCACATAGCGGAAGTATTCCGACCGTTCCTACTTAGGAAGGACATCAATTAGGGTTTTCTCTATTGGTCATTTCCTAATGGCAACTAGCGTCGAACCCGAGCGAACTACTTTACGCAGAAACGCCAAGTCCGAAGTAAATTCACACTACACTTGGTTCAAGGAGAATGGGAAACAAGAGGGATGCGAAGCTCAACCTCTTTACCATAAGGCATAGTCCCATTCCGTTCCCCTAAAATAGTGTAAATCGGGATCCTTTATAACTTAGACTCTAGGTCAGCGCCCTTTTTCTATTCGTATCCTTTGAAACGATCTTCTCGCTGTCCATCATGATTGAGAAAAGTTCCCGGCCAACCGAGACCACCCATCCATAGGACAGACCCATGGCCACATCTTTCACACTTTCCTCATGTTGTTTTAGTTATTTAATTACCTAACACATTTAGTTGGACATGTATCAATCAGCTTCCTTAATTTGTCAGTTAGGCACTGGTTCCTTCACGTAATCATAGCACTTGACATAGAAAAGCAATGTCAAACAAGTTTCTTTTCAATAGGTTATCATATTTATCTTTGAAATACATAAAGTCCAGCCCGTAGGTTTATCCATAATCCGCCCGAAGGCTATCCAGCAATCCACAGGGATTACTAATCCAAGATTCTGCCCATGGACTAGTATGCGGGCATCGAGATCCAATCCCGAGTCAGGTTGGCCTCTTGTGGAGGGCCCAAAAGGCGAGGGATTTATGGCCAGAGCCCCCCCTGGCACCCAAGCATCCTCCTACTCCAAGTAGCGCTCAATGGAGAGACCTCTCACGCCGGGTTCGGTCCACCTTCCCGATGTGGTTAACAACACCCTTGGTTAGGGTCAGGCAGGCAGTCGGGGGTAACTAAAGCTGCCTCTCCCTTCAAGCCTTCAACCTGAAGCATTGGATATCCATTTATCCTTTAATTCTTTTGAGCAAATAGAGCAAAACAATGCTCTTAAAACTGTTACAAGCACAATCATTACCATTGGTCGTTATTTTTGGCCAATTGCTAAGGAGTGAATCCTTCTTTCCGAATGCATCCAACACTCGATCCAGGATCAACTGCGACTTGGCAAGATCCCCAAGAGTTTGATTGTTAACCCTTGTATCCTTGGGCTAGGGCCATACCCTATTGACCCAACTTAACCAAAACCTTAAGTGCTATTAGCAATAAATATGTTATTTCAATTTACTGATTGGTCCTTTGCTTCCAGCAAAAATCTAATCCTCGTATCTTGGTCACTTTACCCAAGAAAGGTACTATATCAGAACAATTATTCATCCTCTTGCAAGTTAAACTTGCATAAGAATCTGCCAATCTCATTCCGAGGAATTGGCCATTCCCTTGTGATCAAATCACAAGATCATGCGACTCTGCAACTTGTTGCACAAGTGTCGCATCGATTATGGGACTATTCTACCCATCAACAGTGTCTTCTAATCAGGGTATCATGATTAGTTATCATAATCTATTCCTGATTACATTAGGCTGACATTGTCGGTCCTAGGGTTCTGAGATTCATCTTTTTAACGAGAGATTCTTAGGAAAACCCTAGATCACATCAAGTATGTTCCAATGTCCCTACATTGCATGAATGTAGGCAAGTCTTTTAGGGTATAGGAGTTTCAGGTTTGGTAATATGAATGACTAGGTAATGTCCTCAACATGCTAACCCTACTTAGCTCTTTAGGATATGTTGCATTGAATTAACCTTCTCTAAACGAGTACCTCGTGGTTTTAGGTGCTTAGGTTTTAACCAATGTAACTTTTCTATTCTTGAATATAATTACACTACCATTTTCGTAACCACATGATTAATTATCTACGTATAAGTTGATTTATAAACCCTAACTTTTCAAGTTAAGATCAAAGCATAGGTTAAGTTATAGCATAATTCCAATCTATCATCCTCTAACATGTAAACAAAATTCATGCTACTAAGCTTTAGGATTTTATGTTTTGACATGCATCCTTTTTCTACTTTCTTTTCGGAATGAATTTGTTGTATGCTAAACTTACATACCCTTTCGTTGATTTAAGTTTTTAGGCCACTTGCCTAGAGTTAAATGCAGCCCTAGCAATTTCCTACGGTTGCTAGCAACTTTCTATAACGAATCATTTCAAAGAAAATATGCTCAATAATGTGATATGCGGTTTATTCCTTCCATGCTGAAGTGTACTATCATAATTCCATTTGTAAAGATGGCCATTACTTAATCTAATTAGTGCATAAAACCCACTTGCTAGAAATGCATAGAAATCTCATGTGCACTTTATTTTGTTCGTTTTATTGAAAAAGTCTAATGATTGAATTCTTCCATCGTGAGCTCTTTCCTTTAAATTAGTCAAAGTATTTAAATCAAAAGATGTATCCTATCTCCAAAAATGATCCATGCATGATTGGATTATAACAACGTAAATAAAAAATTAGGAAGAAAAAACCTCGACTTGTGGTGAAATGTCCAAATGGATGTTAGGAGACGATCCTCCTGCGGGCTACGCCTTGTGCTTTCTTAGGAGCCATCGCGAATGCGCCCTTATTGTCTTGGATGCAGATTTATGACCTTGGCCGTCTCCTTTGCACACGAAACTCCCTTTTGTAATTCCACGATCCTTTATGAATTTTTTTCCTTCCTTTAATAGAAGCTCTGGTGCAAATTGTATACACGGAAAGGGGAAAAATAAAGTATCTTTGTGGTATGAAAAAAGGGGGAAAAAAAAAGGGTGTTTTGCGAAGGTCAATAGGAAGGGAGTTCTAAGAGACCCCAAGGTTAGATGAACCTTTGAAGGACTTGTAAAGAAAAGGGCTTAAAGGACCCTAAAGCAATATGTGGGGGGGAAAAACCCACGAGAAGGGTTTTAAATTCCGAGAAGGGGGTAGGAAAACCTTTTGAGAGTAAGGCTTATTAAAGCCACGGGAATGGGGCTTTTATTTGATCCCAAGGGGGGTAGTTTTAGGATGCCCTAGGTGGGAAAAAGGGGGGAAAGGGGGGAAGGAAGGGGTGTATAAGACCTTAAAAGGGGATTTTTTGTGGGGGGAAAAGGAGGCTTAAAGAGGAGTTTTTTTTTGTGGGGGAGGGGGGGGACAATATGAAAGGGGGCTTATAACATCCCCCTTTTTGAAGCTTCAAGAAGCTTCCAAAAGCTTCTGCCCACGTGGACAAAGGGTGGATGACAGTCAAAGGCGGGAGCTGGCGGGTAGTGCTAGGACGACGGCGGTAGATGGCGATCTTCAGGCAGCTCCACTCCCTCCCTCTCACATGACGGTGACGGCTGTCCCCTCCAGCTTTATGGTAGTGACGGCAATATCTCAGCAACCTCATGGACCCCCTCTGGACGGCAGCGATGACCATTCTTCCCTAGCTCACAGTAGCAATTTGGCAGACTCACGGCTTCCTACTTCCTCTCACAATCACCTTTCTAGCTCCACCTCATACATAGTTTAAATTGGTGAGGGGAGGGGATCCTCCCTCCCCCATGCGTCATTTTGCATGGGGTTCTCCCCCTACAAGCTCCATCAAGGAGCTTATTCATACTTGCTATTCCCCTCCCCTCTAGCACGACATTCGACTGGGGGGGATAAGGGGAATAAATTTTTAAAAAAATTGCCATTATTTTATCATTTAAGAAGAGGTTCATATGAAGAATTCCTTCATTTAGAAATCGGAATTATTATAATGAATGATGAACCGATCTCAACAAAAGATTACCATGGCGAAATGCAGGAGGAAATGCCAAACATGGACTCATACACCCTACTCAATCACACCCTATGTCAGTATGAGCTTCGTCACATGGAACAGCATAATGACATGGTCACCACCTACTACCAAATGATGTCCAAGTTTGATGAAGCAATCAAGCACATGGCAATGTCAAACTCCAGGACTCAACAAACCTTGAATCAGCTCACTACGCTTGTTGGTCAATTAGCTACTACTTCATCCCAAGAGTGTTAAAATATGTAGGATCTAGAGCATGGCTATGGCGGCTTGTAAGCATAGACTAAATTCATGATGACATTGACTGAAGACCACAAGTGTTATACAAGTGACTTAGGTTCCAAGATGGAATCTTGGACTCATAAACACAATCTTGTGTAGGACTGAAAAGTACAAGACTGACACTAATTGATAAAGAAAAGCATCATCATGTATTCATTCATCTATCAAAAGTGGTAGTCTAGTACAATGCTTTATAGTTGTTGGATGGGTATAGTTTTCCCTTTCTGTGCATATGGGATTCTTGCAGCCTGCATGTCTTCATCCTAAACTACCTCATATAGAGAGGCTACATTAGGTGTGATTGCTAATATCTCAACACCACTCCTCAATCACAACTAGAAAGTACAAAGTGTGTAGAGACTTTAGTGAAAGTAATACCTACAAAGTGTGGGCACACCATAAACATGGCAAAACACTAGAGGCTGTTGGCAGAAAAGGCTAAGTGTGGGTACCACAAACATGATGGTCATCTAGAGGCTGTAGCAGGGGCCTTATAGAGGCTGTAGTACAAGGCTACATGAGGAGTTTATGAGCAACATTTGGGCTAGGCAATACAAGGCTAAAAAAGTCAGTAAAAAATAGGATCAAGGACTGTGAGGCCCTTGCGGTTTTTAGCATTTCTTTTGACATAGATCTTCGATTCATTGCAATTCTTTTTGTCTAGCTTCCTACACTTTTTTTTCCACTTCAAAGTCTTCATGATTTTTCTGCTTCTTCTTGTTTTTCTTTTTCTTTTGGTCCTCATGATCTGCTTCTTCATTGACTTTGCTTGCAATAGTTGCATCAATCTTTATGTCCATGTCCCCATCAAGTAAAGGTATCATTGTCTTTGAGGTAGCATAAATGTCTTCAAAATCTTCAAATAAATACATCGATTGCTCTTAAAAATAAGTAAATCCATCCATCCCTGCAAGCGGAATAAACAAGTCTTTCATGTAGTTGAATTGAGCAACAAGAGTAATGTTACTCTTCATGAGAAGCATCTTCATAAAAGACTTGATTTTGGTCATTCACATGATGGAAATTAGCTTTAAATGATTGAGAATAACCAGCAATGAGTTGATCTTTGTATGTGTCAAAAGACACAAGCAATGGCAGTGAAGTATCAAAAGATACTAGTTTGAAATTTGATGTTTGTTGCTTGAGTTTGACTTGATGATCTTCAAAAACTCTTCATAGATTCCCCTCCTTACTGATTTTATGGTTGAATACTTGCTAAAAACTTGAGATTAGAGTGGCCTTGGCTTGGTTTAAGTGACAGGTGAGAGAAAATGAAGGAAAAATGAGCTTGAAGATAAGTGGCTATGGGTGTCCTGTTAAAACAAGGACCAACGACTGGTAAATGAGCTCCCACGAGCTCCACATGTCAAATTTGCTCAACCCCTTTAAGATGAAGGACCCTCACTAATGGTCTAACTCCCCTTAAGAGGATTTGTACTCGTTTTGCCTACTTGAGAGATCTACGCTTGGTCGTTGTCAAAACTGTGCCCAGATTTGGGAAAATGCAAATGCCGAGCATGGTGTGCATCAATCTCCTTGATTTTTGTGCCAATAAGTTGCGCCTTGACCTGAAGAACAACTCTCAAGAATAAATCTTGAAGATATATGGCATGATTGATGAGATATGGCTGCTCCAACAGAGGTAGATAGGTGTTGTCCACAGGCACAACTATGGCAGCAACTTTGAAAAGAGGCGATGCTGAAGCTATAGTTTCCCAATCTCAATGATTGAGGTGCCAGGGAGGAGCTATGGAAGTAGAGAAATACTTCTCCAGAAAAAAATCAAAGAGATTAGACCTATCGAGAGAGATATGAAAGCTTCAAGTTGACAGGGTGTTGTTGGCTATGGCTACCATGGAAGCTTCATTGAAGGTAGGAACGTAAATGAAGTTGAAGATAGGATCCAGTACTCAAATTGAGCTGAGCTAAGATGGAAAGGAGCTAAGAGAAGTGAAAGGAGAGTTGGGCCATGATCAGTTGAGCTCTCATACCATGTTAAAATACGTGGGATCTAGAGCATGGCTATGGTGGCTTGTAAACTAAACTCATGATGACATTAACTAAAGACCACAATTGTTACACAAGTGAATTAGGTTCCAAGATGGAAGCTTGAACTCATAAACACAATCTTGTGTAGGACTGACAAGTACAATATTGACACTAATTGATAAAGAAAAGTATCATCATGTATTCATTCATCTATCAAAAGTGGTAGTCAAGTACAATGCTTTATAGTTGTTGAATGGGTACAGTTTTCCCTTTCTGTGCATATGGGATTCTTGCAGGCTGCATGTCTTCATCCCAAATTTCCTCATACAATGAGGCTACATTAGGTGTGATTGCTAATATCTCAACAAAGAGAAGGCCGATGACTCTAGGCATGAATCTAAACATCCACTACATCAGGACCACTGCATGGTCCACAGGGCATACTTGGTACTAAGGGCATTGCCCCTTCTACCGATGAGATTGGTGAACCCTCTCATGTGCATGATGAGCCCTTGTTCAACTCCCCATCAACCATATAGCCAACACCTCACTGAGGCCCTTTCCCACCCTTGGTTGAAAGTCCCCCACTCTCCCTAGGAGCCCCCATGCACCCTATGTGAATCAGTCCCATCATGGACAATATGATACCAATGGCTAGCATGGCAATCATGGGCAACCTAGCTATAATGGAAAACATGGGATAAATGCACCACATGGGGTCTATGGACAGGAAGGCATGTATGGCCACCACAGGATGTATGGACATCAAGGGTTTCATGGATAGCATGGCCCTCATGATCTATGTGACAACATCATCCTAATTAAGTACAATGGGCAATCTCCCTCACCATCCGACTTGGTCAAAACCCTTGATTGTAATTCCCTTTGAATGGCCTATCTTGATTGAAAGGTAGTCTCCATCCAAAGAAGTGTTGTTACTGCCTTTGCCATCTCAAATTGTTAAATGTCCTACTTCAATATCTACCAATGCACAGATGATCAGAAAATACTTTTTTCTTCTCTCCATGTGGAAGGATTTGCACACACATGGTGGTGCTATATCAATCGAGAGAATCATTAGTTCATTGAATAGGAATATTTTAAAATGCATATGGTCCAAGTATTTGTGTCTCCTATGGAAAAAGAGTAGTTGGCAAGACGATAGTACACTCTTGACCTGCGTAACCTCACTGTACGTGAGTACACAATCAATTCATGAGCTTGACCATGTATGTAGAGAGCATTAGTAATGGCACTAAATTGCACAAGTATATCTATAGGTTGGAATCGAGTCTATCAGTAGATGTCATAGCCCAAAAGCCTACCACACTATTTGATGCAATTGAACTAGCTGAGAGATATTCAAAGAAGTATCATAAGAATGAACATTTTCAGCAAGGTTTTGGACAGCCCCACATCCCTTCAAGATCATCACCATATGGAGGTCATTTTTCAGGAACCTCTATGCCCAATAACAACCCTAGAATACCCACTTACCCCACCTTCCATGTTGATAGAAAATTGGGCACTTTTGGGACATCATTTGGCTCTAATGTTAAGAATAAGTATGCTAAAAATAAATAGCCTGCTGCATCATCTTCCCATGGATCCAATGGCCAACTTCATTTATCTAGATGTCATGAAGGAATGGAAGGAAAAAGGCCTATGCTTTAAATGTGGGGGATAAGTACACTATTAATCATGCCTCCAAGTGCTCATACAAGACAGTTAGGTCAAGGTTCATAGCATGTATGTAATGGAAGATTGGCACAATGATGAGGATGACTTACCCACTAACCAGGCTGAGTTTGCTAAGGATGTTGATCACGAGCAATTCTATGACCCGAAGGATGGGTTTTCTTTTGACCTAGACCTGATCCATTACGGATACTAGATTTGACATCCCACCCACCTACCACTTCCCTTTGATCTATCTCCTTGGATGCTTGGATGGTTCCTGAAGCCCCAACGCCCTACGCATTCAAGGAAGTATCCATGGAAAGCATGTCTTCATCCTTGTGGATAGTGGTAGCACTTATAGTTTTGCCAATAAATCAGTCATTTATGGGTTGAAATGTACCTCTATGGAATTATACCACCCCTTGAAGGTCAAATAATCAAATGAAGAAGAAGAAATCAACATACATGTATATCCCATAGTCCCCTTATGCTTAGCTAAAAATTATGTGGCAATGGTTGATCTAATTTCCCTAAATATGGGCCCAATTGATATTGTCTTCGGTTGTGATTGACTGAAACAATTGTCAAAAATTGCCATGGACTTCTCTTAGCTCTGTTTAAAAACACGAATCTAGAGCTAGTTACTTATGGTGGATGCAAATCAAATGCATGATACATTATCAGAATGAGAGATTGTAACTCAAGTGAATTAGGTTCCAAAATAGATTAGCTTGGACTCATAAACACATCTTGAGTAACTCAAACTCATAGTTCCATTACATTGAAATGAATGTCAAGTACATGCCTTTAAAGCTTTTTGGATAGTACCACTTTTTCTCTCTGTGCTTATGGAAATTTAGACATCTTTTCCTAGAGCATACATCATTGTTTTTTTTCTAATACAAAGCAACTTATAAGCAAGCATCATTTGCTATTCTCAACACCCCCCCTCAAATGATGAGTTCCTATTCTTGCTGGCTTTTGCCCCCCCTGCATGTAAACATGGACCAAGAGACTAGCTCTTTGGTAGCCTGGTCAAGTTAAGGCTTGAAACTTTACATATTGGTAGGGTTTGTTACATCCACTATGGAAAGTAGATCCACTCAGGGAATTTGAGATCCTCTATGCAAAATTTTTTGCAAAACATTTTGTTTGTAGGAGCGGAAAGTATCTTCTTCATGCTTCTTTGGCATCCTTTGCTTTTCTCAATCTTCTAGGTGTCTTTGATCTTCTTGCATTCTTAGTTGGTCTTCTTGGACTTCTTTTTCTTCATGCTATTACTCTTTGTTCTTTTGATTGATGCTTAGTGGTTTTTCTTATGCTCTAGTCTTCTTGGTGTAATCCTTTTGTTCAATGAGTTTGGGATGGATACAAATGGGTACATTGCCTTGGTTTGCTAGACCCTTCTTGACATTCATGAGTTGAATTGTTACATAGATCTTGGGATACATGGTCTTTGGATGCACGATTTTTTGGAATTTTGGCTTTCAATTACTAAAAGTAATGGCCTTAAATTTTCTCTTGACAATGGATTCTTGAGCAAAGTGCAAGCGAACCATCTCAATATCGGGAAGGTCTTATCACAAGTATTCTCGGACAATGTCTAATCCCTTTGTGATCACAGATATTGAAATGACACACATCAATGCTAGTGTCAAAAGACACTTGATAGAAAATATGAAGAAATGGTAAATCACCTTAATGTCTAGGATTTTAATGAAGATCTAAGGAAGATGATGTGGATGAATTAGTGTGATATGAGTAGGTTTGTGTCAATGAGGTTTGGAGAGGTAGAGTGTGAAAGGGTTTTAGTGATGTGGTTTGTGAACATGGCCGGGTGATGCAAAAATGCACTGTCGAAGCAAGCCAAACCATGAATGGGTTATGGATACGTCTGTCGATCGAAAACAGAGAGAATGAAATGGCTTAGAACCCTATTTTATAGATGCTTTAGACTCTTTATAGTATACGAGAAAGGTGAACAGTGTCGTCACGCTCTGATAGACCAGACCTGTGTGCGGCGTTTTCTAGTCTCCTGAACCTGGTGCTGGACGACACCATAGACTGATCGGAGTACCATGATGGCTCGATTCTCGAGCTCCTGGACAAGAAACTCCCACCATCTCTCCTGGTAGATTGCGGCTCATCATTTCCAAGTCGATCCTGAGTGTTCCTATCCTCAACGTTCTGTTCTTCCGGATGTTTAGAGGTTAGCGAATTTGATAGCATTGGGTTGCTCTGGTAGCGATGTAGGCTGGGGCACCAAAGCCAACACGCTGAGCATAGTAGTCGTTCTTGAGGTACTCCTATTGCCTGATGTATAGCACGAATCTTTATCTTAGGATCAGGTTCAAAATGATTGTTTAAGGAGTTTTTATCCTCCACTCGAATCCGAATAGGCACTGCACAACTGTTAAATCTAACACGGCCTCTTATGACAGAGGTAGTGAGCAATCCTTCCCGCGGAGAACTGAAGGCCAGCTGCACCCTTTGAATCTTCCTTTCTCTTCTTTATTTCTATCCGGTTGCTTCTTCCTTTGTGGCTATTTCTTGTTTTTGAACAGAAGCTAACCTTCAATGGTTGTAGCCTTTCTCTCTTTTCTCCCAAATGATAACTTGAGGATATGGAAATGACAATGGACCTCAATGCCTCCAATGTGAACTCCAAAAGATCTTCTTGAATAGCACTGCAACACTTCCTTAAGCTTCTTCACCTTCTACATAGCACCTCGTACATAGTAATGGATGTTGAATGGCTTGTACAAGCAGAAAAAAATGAGAAGGAAATGTTGAAAGACTTTGCCCACTAGCTACCTAGCTCAGCCATGGCTCTGCTATCATGTTTAAAAACACGGATTTAGAGCTAGTTAGCCATGGTGGATGTAAATTAAACACACGATACCTTTTCACAATGAGAGATTGTAACTCAAGTGAATTAGGTTCCAAGATAGATTAGCTTGGATTCATAAACACAGTCTTGAGTAACTCAAACTGATAGTTCCATTACATTGGAATGAGTGTCAAGTACATGCCTTTATAGCTTTTTGAATAATACCACTTTTTCTCTTTGTGCTTATGGGATTTTTGACAACTTTTCCTAGAGCATACATCATTGGCTGTTTTCTAGTATAAAGCCACTTATGGGAAAGCATCATTTGCCATTCTTGACAAGCTCTACATGGAGTTCATGATACATGGACAACCCATTTGCCTAGAAGGCATTCAAGATCATGTTGATTTTCAGCTCATTACAACAAAGAAACTCAAAAGGGAGTTTAAAAAATACTCACAAGTCTTTGTCTTGCAACTAAATAAGGAAAATTTAGATTAGCCCTCTACAGTATCCAATGATTCAACCTTGCAAGCCCTCCTTGAGGAGTATAGTGACCTATTTTAGATGCCTACAGCCCTTCCCCCTAAGAGGCAAGTGGACCACCCACTTGATTTAGAGCCCCATTCCAAGCTAGTAAACAAGCCCCCTTATAGACTCTCCAAGTGTGAGCATGAAGAGGTTGCAAAGTAAGTCAATGAGTTGTTGGAGATGTTTTTTATTGAACCGAGTTCTTCCCCCTATTCATCCCCTGTCCTGTTAGTCAAGAAGAAAGATGGATCTTTTCACATGGGCATCAACTATAGAGACTTGAACAAAATCATGGTGAAGAACTGCTACCCCATCCCACAGATTGAAAACTTGCTGGATGAGTTGAAAGGGGCATGCTTTTTCACTAAGATTGACTTGCACTTTGGCTACAATTAGATTCGTATGAGGGAGGGAGGTGAGATCAAAATGGCATTCAACATTGATCATGGACTTTATAATTTTCTAGTGATGCCTTTTGGGTTGATTAATGCCCTCGTCACATTTCAAAGCCCCATGAACAAAATCCTTCAATGCTTTCTATTCAACTTTGTGCTTGTTTTCTTTGATGACATCCTCATTTAGAGCAAGTCATCAAAGGAGCACTTGGCACATGTCAGAAGGGTATTTGACATATTGAGAGAGCATCGACTCTTTGCTAAGGAGAGAAAATGCACCTTCATGCAGACATCTGTGGACTACTTGGGACACATTGTGAGCAAAAATGACATATAGGCTGACCCAAAGAAGGTGGAATGTGTTAGAAAATGGACCACTCCTTCCAAAATCACTTTGTTGCGTAGCTTCCTTAGTCTCTCTTCATTCTATAGGTGCTTCATTCAAAACTATGCCACCATTGCAACACCTTTAACTAATTGATTAAAAAGGAGTCATTCTTTTGGGATACCACTACTGATCATAGCTTCAAGCAATTAAAGAATGTGCTTACTTCCGTCACCATCCTTGTCAATCCTAACTTCTCTAAGTTGTTTATCATTCATTATGATGCCAGTGGTAGGGGTATTGGTATAGTATTGTTGTAAGAGCATGGTATGGTTGCATTTGAGAGTTGCAAGCTTGATGACAAGGAGATGTAAATGAATGTATATGACCACATGAGATGTTGGCATCCTCCATGCCATCAAGAAATGGCACCACTATCTATATGGAGGTCACTTCCAAGTAAAAAGTGACCACTGATTCCTCTAGTACTTCTTGACTCGGTCCACTTTGACTCCTAAGCAAAGGCGATGGGTGGAAACATTACAAAACTATGACTTTGACATTTCTCAAACTTGGGGCAAGTATAATATTGTGGTTGATTCACTCTCTCAGATGTGGCATGTAGAGTATTCTCTATTTCAGAATTGCATAGTGATTGGATTTAAGAGCTTCAAGAATCTTACTCGTTAGATGACCACTTCAACTGTATCTTCAAGAAATTATAGCATGGAGTTATGGCTGAAAACTCCAAATATCGGCTCAAGCATGGCCTTATTTGGTCCCATGGAAAGATTGTCATTTCACACACTTTTCCCTTCATGCAGAAGATCATGGAAGAGATGCATTCTTGCCCCACTGTTGGGTCACTTGGGTCAGGGATGTCAAGGATTTTGTGACCAAATGTGTTCCATGCCAAAAAAACAAGGACAATACACTCAGGCCCATTGGCCTCTTACAGCCCTCCCTCTCCCTGAAGAGAAATGGACTCATATCTCAATGGACTTCACTACTGGCCTCCTCATGAACAAGAAAGGGGGGAATAGTATCTATGTGGTAGTTGATCGCCTCACCAAAGCTACCCACTTTATCCCCACTAAGATAGATTGAGCCAATTATTCATATAAATATATGTGTGCATGCAAAATAGAATACAAAAATTGCATATCTAAAAAGGGGATACACAATAGATTTTTTTGGTACACCATATTAGTGTAAAAAGGGATTCATATGACTCTTTCATCAGTCTTAAATAGATAGGGGTCTTTCAAGAACTCTTTGCTTGTAAGGTGATGTGTCTCCTTTACAAAGAGTGAACTCTGCAAGCCCTATGTTTAGTTTCCCTTATATGCAGTATATGTCTACATCCAAAATATACATCTACACCTATACACCAATATCATGGGCCTACATCTAGGATAGGCCATAAAGAAAAGTCCAAACAAAACTAGAAAAAAGAGTACATGCAAATCCGTGAATCACAAAGGGAATCACACAATATGACTCACTCATCACAACACATGTTAAGACATGCCTATGGTCATAGGATTTCCAGGTCCCACATCATCTCCATATGTGCAAAATCAAAATACAATTGTTATGTAAGCCACTTGAAGCCCAAGAATAAAACCCACATATAATCTATGGCTTGGTAGACCTCACCACATTAGATCATGATAAATACAATTGACTGGCCATCACTTTGTATCTTTATATAGTATTAAGCGATGAATTAGGATCGTGCACATAAAAAGTGTATTGCATTATCATATAGTCATCCATATCTAGTTTCATTCTCTTTCCATGCACATGATGTTATCACACACAACCACAAAGATGCAAGTAAAAATATGCATATTAGGCATTAGAGAGCTTTCTTCTACTAGAGTGGCTAAAGAAAAGAGAGGAAACACATATAAATAAAGACTCTCCTATACAAATGGTAGTACTTGCATTGAATGTTTTTGAATTTTTTGTGAAAAATCATGCAAGTGATGACCTTTACATATTAGGAATATAAGGGTTTTCTTCTATTGAGTGAGTGCCATTATCTAGATCTTTTTTTATAGTAATACAATGCATATAAAGCAAAAATGTACATACTAAGTGTTTGAGAGACAAGATTCGATTCCTCGAAACCAAGAAAAACACCAATTTTTCTCTTAAAACATGCATTTCAAGTTTTTTAAAATTAATTACTCACAATTACAAACATGGATTCTATATTTTACACTTTCACAGCCCTCAAATACATTGCAACCAAGCCTCAAATAAATTTTCATCGCATGTAAACAAGATTTGCACCAAAATTTATAAAAAAGAATTAAAAAGAGGCTTACCACAATTTCTTGAGTTTCTAGTTTTAAGAATTGAATTTTTGAGCAACCACTGGACCCACATTGATCTCCAAATAGTGTGATCATCACTCCTCAGCATCGGCATGATCTCATATCAATGCGGTTCAAGCTGGACAATTGGTTTTTATCCCAATATTCTTTAATTCATTCGTGTATGAACAACCCATTGGAGGAGATCAGAGAGGGAGGAGAGAGAAAGATTGATTTTCAATCTATGTGATCACGCTACCATTCTCAATTCTGAGATGAGTGATGCATAGTAAAAAAGTCACATAGTAGGTGGCTATGACCAATTTGGGTTTCTCTTCTTGGTGCGCAGATCGGTTGCAGTATGCTCACGTAGTGAATCCCGAAAGGTCCCCAAGAACAATGAACTCTACCTTTTTGCACAAAAAACAATGTAAAAGCATGAACGACAAGAAGCAAGAGACCAATTGGGTTCAATCTCCCCCCATGCCTTGTGTGAGCGCTTCACAAAGCATGTATTTTATGTATATTTCAATCTTCATGCTCAATAATAGCCCAATTTACAAAACTATGACAAGCTTTTAGCTTTTGAGTTTGCTTTCTACAAAAATAGGAAATAAAGCTAATGGACGGTGCCCATAGAGTCTGGCACGCCCAACACAATGTCCAAATAGAAATAACATATCCGTGCACATAGGCGCATACAAAATAATAATCAATAATCAATGCCTCAATAGACATAACAAAATATAGGCGTGGCGCCTATCAAAATATAATCCAAAGGTCGAATACTCGCTAGACTCCAATGCTTTCCTCCGCCATTGCTGCTATCTCTACACATCAACTGAAGCATTCACAATCGTTAGTAAAATAATACAATTAAACCGACAAAAGTGAATACCTAGCAGTCTTCAGCTACATAAATAAATCAACTGGTTAGAAATAAATCCTAACCTTAATTTATTACGAGTGCGCACTCTAAACTCATAAACGTTTATTAATTTAATATGCATTTTGCAGAATCACCCGCTATGGAATCACCCATGTACACACTAAATTAATGAAACGCCCGAAAAGGATAGGCGTCCCCATCAACTTCTCGCACAAAGAATCCTCTTTGTGTATGAGCCCCGGTCATCTAAGTTTACGGAATCCACCGTAAAACCTCACGGAATCCACCGTGGCACAGAATCCACCGTGGAATATGCCTCCTGGCATCATACCCCGGGGGTGGGATAGCAATTGACCTCAATTGCTATATTAGCTCAATGTGGAGCTAACAGAGTGGGGAAAGCATTTAAGTCTCTAGTGTGCATCCCTTGTGCTTCCTCTACAGGATGGTTCTTAAATTTTACTAGATATCTAGAATACCTTCGGCCAGTTCTAGTGGTCATATAGTCAGTGTCTATGATGGCTTCTTGTTCAAGTATTTCAGTCTCTTCCTCTAATAAAGGTGGATTTTCATAAACAGGGTGGATAGGTAATTGGCCTCTAAATGGTCTCAATAAACTAATGTGAAATGTATTGTGAATTTTCCAATGAGATGGTAATTCTAACTTGAATGCATTATCATTAATCTTATGAATGATTCTAAATGGTCCATAGAATCTAGGAGCTAATTTGACAACTGGATGTCTATCTACACTTTGCAGTCTACGTTTTTCTATTCTCAGCCAAATATGATCATCAATTTTGAAATTCATGGCTTGTCTTTTCTTGTTGGCTTGTTTGGTATATGATTGTTGGGCTTTAGCAATCATATCCTTAACCTCATCAAAAATACTGTTATGCATACTAGCAATATCATCAGCACTCTGAATTCTATTAGACAAATATGCAACAGGTGTAGATAATCTATATCCATAAATGACTTCAAAAGGTGCTTTCTTTGTAGATGTGTGCGGTGTATTGTTGTATGCAAACTGTAATAAATGCAAAGGAGTGTTCCATGTCTGAGGTTTAGAGATAGTATATGCACGTAAAAGATCTAGAATGGTGCTATTTGTGGCTTCTGTTTGTCCATTTGTTTCTGGATGAAATGCAGATGAGAAATCAATCTTTGTGCCTAGATTTGAAAACAGAGTAATCCAAAAATTGTTACAAAATCTAGAATCACGATCTGAAATAATCACTTTTGGCAATCCATGGTTAGTAAAAACAGTTTTCAAAAATAACTGTGCTGCTTGTGATGCTGTTAAAGTTTTCTTACATGGAATGAAATATGCTTGCTTACTAAATCTATCTACAACTGTCCAAATAATATCATGGTTAGATTTAGTATTTGGTAAACCAGTA